>NW_023458938.1:75902-89414 GCF_013731165.1 Rhagoletis pomonella
CTTGGGGGCCAGTATTATCGCTAGTACAGAACTGGCTCCAGTGAACTGCAGGGTTCATGCCCGCAAGCACACACACACCCACAAACATATAAAAAGCACATAAATTCATATCCTCATCTTATATCCTTATACCATTTGCTTGCTTTGAGCGTGGCTAACTTTGCCAAGCAGCTTTTGTTTTAATGCTTCTAGTTACGCTATGTATGTGTTTGGATTTATGTATATGTTTTTTGTGTGTTGGTATTTTTTTTGGTGTTACATTTACTTAGTTTTTTTCCTTTATTCTACTTTATTTTTAGTTGATTTTTCCTTTTTTTTGCACAACTTTTTTTTCTCAATTGCCCAAACTTTTGAGCTCTTTTGTTTTCTGTTCCGCTCCGTTGTGTTCTTGGCACTGCGAGACTTTTGTGTTACTTTGAATTATAGTCTATCCAGCGCGCGTTGAGTATTAGCGATTTTCGTTTTCAGCTATTGTTCGCATTGTTTTCTGTGCCTTAGAGAACTCCGAGGTTAAGCTGATGTTTCTTTTTTTTCTGTTTGAGTTAAGTATGCGTCACTCTTCAGCTTGTTGTTGAAGGCTGTTCAAGTTTAAATTAGGCATCAGTTTTGTATTTAGGTCGCATCAGCTAATATGCATTCCCGTGAAAATTGGACAGTAGGAGTTACACTAAACAGCAATATTAAATAGTAAAAACCGCATTAAATACCCAATTATGCTTGGACCCCGTTCCTAAAACTTTGAAAGATCTCATAAGCTTTGCTTTTCGAAAAAAAAGTACAAGCATACCACTTTCCTTTAAGTTTAATTATGAACCCAAAAAGACATTGTTTGTCAAAAAATTCTAAAATTTAAAACGCTAAATTCAAAACTGCAATTTGTTATTGGATATCTTTCATACTTTCACTGTTAATGCAGTTTGAATATAAAATTTGGGTTCTTGTGGCATTTATAAAGGTATGAGGTATCAAATGACCGAGCTGGGCCTATAGATGTGCAATAAAATTTTATTTTTTTTTAACGGGATGCCACCTGTTACTAATTTTATTAAAATTATATAATAAGTTTAATGAACTAGATATTACAATATGAATATCAATTGAAATGGTTTTGAAAATGCTTTACTTTTAAACAACACGCATAAGGGTTGCCACATGTCTAAAAAATCGAATTCACTTTAATTAATATGTATATCAATATGGGTATCAGTCAAAAGAAAAAATTGGACGTATTAAGCAGGAAATAAATGAAGAGTAAAAACATTCTTGAGTTAATTTAAAAGTACAGTAATTTAAAAGGAATATAATCAGAACAAATCACTGATTGACAGTGTATGTAATTGTAATAAAATAACAAAAACGATTTCGTAAACCTTTGGTTTGACCCAATTATTATTTTAGTTTAACTAAATTTGACTTTAAAAACAGTGGCAATCCTCTTCGTAGTACTTGCAAGCTAAAAACTTCTCTTAAACCTCTTTTGTCTGACTCTCATATGGTGATACCTATCGGTTTTAATAACCCAGTTCCTTTAGTTCCAATGGAATTTGATTTTTTAACAGCTGGCAACCCTCTACAAGTAGTTAAAAAATAAACCCTTTTAATATACATTTCTATTGACACCCATCTCTTAATAATTCAATTAAATTATTAAAAGATTTTAATTTAATTTCTTAACAGGTGGCAACTCTTAAAAAAAATAAACCACTGTTGTCTACAGAGCAAGCTTTTTAAACTGACACTTCCTTTTTGAAAATAGAACGAATCATGCAGATCTGATGACACTGACAAAAAATTAAAAAAGAATAATTTTATGTATTAGCAAAAAAACACATTACTTCAAAAATGGGCAGGTTTTTATTTCTTCTTTCGAAAACTAAAGACCCATACTATTTAATCAAATAATAAAAAAATAACACGTTTTTACATATATTTTTTATTCTCTCCATTAAAATTTACCATTTTTTGAAATTGTGATAAAAAAATTGTTTTTCTGGAATGCCGCTGGGACACCCTGCGTTTAATTTTAGTCCAAAATTTTTAATCCTGTAGCTCTCTATTACCTATGTGGAAATACAAAACGTCAAACAAAATTTTAATTCAAAGAATGAATTTTCGACCACTGTTTCCGTGAAGAGCTTACGCATGGCTATGCTCTTATTAATATTCTTAGTATAAAATTTGTCGCCTTTAGTGCCTTCCTGGTGGCATATAATTCATCTTATAGGGAAATTTTTATTCAATTATTTTTAGTGGATAAATTACCTTTACAAAAATACCAAACACGTTCACATTGCAGACAACGAATTTTTCGATTTTTGCCACTTAGGTGGCACTGTGGCGGTTGATCGTTTTATGAACTAGGGTACTTCACAAAGTGTTCTGAGATTAAGTGAGCTACGCTGATGAATATATTACACACAGTCATGGATGCAATATGTATTATTTCAATGTTACAAGGCTGGCTGAGGAACCAAGTGCAGTGAAGGTGGGGCAATTCGTTTAGACTAATCTCCAATTAAAAGGTCGATTCTACTACTAGAATTTGGAGTGTAATACCTCAAGTTAGGTTAAGTTTAGTTAGCTTCCGAACTCAGCAGACAAATGTATGCCCGATGAAGGACTCACTGCGATATTAAATATTTGTGAGTAAATAGCCCGCGATTTTGATACTTAGTATTACAGGTATTAACATGTGTGCAACTGATTTACTGCTTCTGCCTTTTCATTTCCCTGTATGTCACTATGCCTCGGTACCCATACCAGCGGCAAAAAACCTGCCCTAGCATCACATTAAAGGCATTTTCGTTTCTACCAAAAAATGTTACCTTATCATTGCCCTCTAAGCACAAACACTAAATAATAACCGGGCAATGAAAATTCAACATTTTTTGTAAAAACGAAAACGCCACAAGTTATTTGCCTGCTCTCAAGTCTAGTCAAATAATGTAGAAGGTACGTTACGACTTTAGCTGACACACAGAGTGTTGTCCTACCTATGAGCTGGAGCACAGTGGAATTCGTGGTAACGAAATTCACGGCGAGCTGGCTCGAAACGGGTCCGTACTGGATATATCGTGGCAGCAGAGGATCATTTGTATCTGAGCTCAATATTTCAAAGTGTGTACCTTTCAGCAAAAAGGTATTAACCGTGGTGGAAATACCTCAAATCGTGCAAAGTCTGCAGAAGTTTGTGAAATGGAATTTAGCTACCATCAAATGGACAGGGCGCATTGGGATCGGAGTACGCATGCGACTATACTAAGACCGCGGAACTTCTTAGACCCTACGAACTGTAGCTGAGATTAATAAGACTTTTTTCACGATTATGCTGAAGTAAATTTTATTTATCGAAAAATCCCAAGAAATCCTAAAACAAATTCCCGAAAATCCATTGAGGTGCGACAAACGGTGAAAGAATCGCCGAAAAATGCTGACTTTTTTCTTCAAAGCTTCATGTTGACATACCCGTCCTTATCTATTGAAAATAACTAAGTAAAACGAGTTGAATGCATAGAAAAAATATATATACAAGGAACCGAGAAAATTGTGCTTATGTACAATACAATCAATACCTATTTTCATCAAGCATGATTGCCAGCTTAGATATCTACCTAAAATGCAATAAAAATCAAACAAAGGCTATTATTATACAAGCCAATAAAAATTTGTCTGCCTACCGTAGCGAAAATTGACAAGAATCAAGCTCTTTTGTGGCGATTAAAAGCTAAGAAACCTACACATTGTTGCTATTCGGGGGTAAAATTTGGTAATAAAAATAGATGGAAGTTGTGGTGCTGTGCGCTTCTGACATATCAAATTACATCCAAGAGAAGGAGGAAAAGACAAGTATATACATATAAGCGCCATTAAATACAGGTTATTACGGGACTTATAGGCATACATATACTAAAGCATCTACAAACATATTTATGTATTACTTGTGTGCATGTGCGCTCCAATCTTCTTTCAAGGTATTATGAGTGAAATTAATATTTTCGCCAACCCACATGCTTGCTATCACTTTGTGCTAAGAAACAAATCCAATTTATTTGATTCAAATAAATGCTGACAATCTTCTATCGACTTTTGTCAATTGACTAAGATACTTACTTACTTGATGGCATAAAGTTGTATTTAATATGGGTGGAAGTTTTCGGTGCATGCATCCTAATGCTTATGTTGAAGATGTATGTGAACTAAGTTACATTTAATGTCTGCCTTTTTCGCTTTATTTCGTCTTGCAATCATCCTAAGTCGAAGACAACTGAATTTGATTTGTGGCGCTTCGCTCTCATACTGAGGAGATTAGCATTGAAAAATGGGATTGAGAGAGGAAGGCTGATAAAGGGCAGGTAATATTAGGCATTTGGCTGCCTATATCTTAATGCACATATGCACATATACCTACAGAGATATGTATTAAATTTATAACATATGTATGTATGTACGAGTGTGTCGTTTTTAAGATATCCACGGCGAATAAGCTACTTTAGTGAATATTAGAACGAAGTATAATACAATTTTATTGACTTCAAAAAGCGTGGCTTACATAAATATATATGTGTGTATTAGGGTGCCCATGTAACTCCTGTTTTCCTAAATTTTTTTGAGAAACCAATTTTTTTCTAAAGAGCGATTGTATAACTCTAAAAAATCCGTTTAAAAATGCGACTATAAATCGAGTATAGTTTTGTTAATTTTTAAAATTTTTTGGTAAATTTACACGATGAATATATATTTTTCTCGCTTACACATTTTCATGTGTAAACATCCTTTTTGTTAGCGACTTTACACAATTCTACGGGTGAAATTGTGTGTATTTTGTAGCTTGTACACACTTTCGTAGTAAATTTACGCACACCACAGCAGCTATATTACACTCTAAAAAGTCCGAAATTTAAACAAACTATTCGTTGAATAATCGTGCATGTAATTTCGCGAAAAATAAGGTAGGAAATCAGTAACCTATCTTTTAATAAGGAAATTTACATAATAATAAACGCAAAAGATATATAGAAAAAATTAAAGAAAATATCATTTTTTATTTGCCCGATGAATCATCCCAACAATCCAAGTCTGACAATAGATTATTATACATAATTTTAAAGGCCTATAAATCCTCTTCTCACAAGATATTCGATCTTTAAAATCTAATGAAAAATAGTCATTCAAAAACTGATTAATCTCCAAACCCGTATTTTCTGACCTAAACTGACAGGACGCGACCTCTAAATGATTTTTAAAAAATCTATAAAAGAAGGCAATAATATTTCTCATAATAAGCAACGAAATTAGGGGGCAGAATCTTGAAATTTCAAAAAAAATAATTTTTTTCGATGGGCGCCCTAGTGTGTGTGTATGATATGCATATCTGCCAAGGGTTAATAATTTTTGAAAAAAGTACAAAGCAGCGCACAGTGGTTCGGATCGCAAATCTAGCTGGACGAAACTATTTAAACAAATACTCGTTGATGGATCTTTACACCACTTCTTACCTAGGGGATTTTTGGGTCGCTGATTACGAATCTGAAGTCACTTATCCAAAAATCAAAATGGCGGATCCAATATGACGGACGAAAATTAAAAAAACTGGGTAGATTTCTATGAAACTGGGTTACCGGGGGTTTTCTGGGTCGCTGATTACATATATAAAGTCATTTACCAAAAATTCAAAATGGCGGATACAATATGGCGGGAGAAATTTAAAAAAAAGGTAGATTTCTATGTAACTGGGTATCTGGGGGTTTTCTGGGTTGCTGATTACGAATCTAAAGTCAATTACTTAATTTACTTTATTTACTTCGGAACGAGCATTTTCATCAGAAATTTCTTTCAATTTGTCTTTTTCTTTGTCTTTTAGAAGTTTCAGCAACACTTCTCCAAATGTCAAACAACTCACTTCTTAAGATTTTTTTTTACCATGACTAAAATTTAAGATCACAGCAAGGAACACAAATAAATTTCAGAAAAAAATTTATAACAGCGCTTAAAGATTTGCATGCCTGTTGTATAATTTTTTAATTTCAGAAAGCAGAAAATTAGCGAGTTACTATTTTTTTTAACTCTTACATAACCAAAGTTTTTATAACTCCCAAGTATTTTTCTGTTTTAACACCCAAACCCTCCCCCACCCCCCCGCTTCCCGTGGATCCGCCACTGATCTTATATTTATATTCAGATACATTCCTGTTAATAATTACTTTTGAATTTTGAGATTTGACATACTGTCACTAAAATGTAAATACCTAAGCCAATTGGTTAGACTTGGTTATCGAATTACCCTCTGCATTTGCGAAGGTGTAAATAATAATATGCAAGTGGTTTTATAGCGGCCTTCGGCGGCCTTTACTTTTCCTATTCTTTAATTTATCTTTTTAATTAATCAAAACGACGATTTTTCAGAATAAATTTGCTTATACCAATGTGGACATAAATTGCGTTATGACCTCTGAATCTATAGCGGAATAAGTGTAATTTTTTGTTTATAAAGACAATTTGCAATTATGCAAATATCTGTAAGTGCAATTAGCAATCTTTTAAGTTAAATTTCAGCTTTTGAAATTGAGTTCTCAAATAGGCGGCGTTGACTTACCTTTTTTTGTTTGTTTTCATATGTTAATGCTTTTATAAATGCAATTTCTATTTGAATGTATTGTCAGGAATGTATTCCAAGTACCATTAAGTATTTTAAAAACAAAAAAATTTTGACTTTCGTCCAGCTAGATCTGCTATCCGAACCACTGTGCAGCGCCAAGCTTAGACAAAAACATTATTTTCAAACCTGGATTTGATGGAAGCACTTAGTCCCGCTAGGGACTCACTTAACATTTTATATATTGTCCAGTATTTTACCACAGCATTCCGCCTTGGACCACGTCATTCTGAAATTAAAAGCACCTATCGAACTCAATTATTTGTAAATCCCAAAATTTTAGGACAATAAGCCTAGAAGGTTTCTGTCTAACCTCGAATATTGTATAATATTTATATCACACAGCGAATATTAAGCTGTCTTTTTAGACGCAGAAGCCGTTTTCAACAGTACCAGTTAAATCTCTGAAAATCAGGCTTACCGATAGAACTTCTGAATAATCAACTCAAAGAGAAAGAAGACTTGCAGTATGAGGAATGCCTTAGGAGGATTATCGGAACAAAACAAACAACAAAGCTGACTTATTCTTAAGCTCATCGGCGATTTCAAGCATCCGTTGTTGGTTACCCCAGCAACGAGTACATGTGTGAGTGTCGGGTTGAATGTCGGGTGCTTGAAGCTTGCCCGGCGACACTCAAGCATAAAGCGTCAACACCATTTGCAATAAAACGTAAAATCTTTATCTTCCGCGAACTTGCTCATTTTACATATCACAACAAACTAACACACTAATGCTTGTCAACGCTTTGCGCCACTATCAAACAGACCGCTTGTCAAGCGGTCGCGTTTATGGAAAATCAAAAATTTTTGATTTTCCATCAACACGAGCCGACAACAAGTACGTGTGACACGACGATCTCCGATTGCCTCGGTTGCTGGGGTAACCAACCACGGATGCTTGAAATCGCCGACGAGCTTTAACGAAAATTTCACTTCTTCTTCTTATTTCGCATTATAACGGTTTGTCAGTTTACACCGGGACCAAAAAGCTTCTCCAATTTCCACTCTCCTGTGCGAAATTGCGCCAGTTGCTCATCCCGAGTGCAGAAGGGTTGTTCTGTCCATTTTGCTCGTGGGCGCCCTCGCTTTTGTTGTACAGACAGTCACCGCTTAATCGATTTCTCTTTTCATTCTGATCATTTATGTACACAATTGTTGATATCTATCTCGATTCGTTTTGCCTGTTACAAACAACCGTTATGTGAACAAAGTTATAAATACCCTTGTGCACAAGTGCGCTCGGGTATAAAAAGGTAAATTGGTGGTATAAACTTCAGAAACTAGAAAATTCTAGGTGATGATAAAAAAGTAAACGCGAAGAATTTCACAAAAATTTATTGAAATACTATTATTTTTCAAAAGTGGCAGTGAAGTGCCATATGGCACGGTGTGAGCTAAGTTGATAGGCCTCACCAATATTTTTTTAGCTTTAGTCTTGCGAAGGCAGGGCAGCTACGAAGATAATGCTGAATCGATTGCAGCTCATCAATGTCCGATACGATAATAAGTCATTCCGCCTTAATCACTACTTAACAGTACTCGAATAGAGCGAGAGTTGGCGCTTATATAGCTGAATAAAGTCCTTTGATTGCCCACGGCAGACTGCCACACAGTGTAAGATTTTACCCATCTAGCTGCTTTTAATTCTGTAATTCGAAATCTATTGAAGATAGATCAATGAAATTTTGCCCAAGGTACGTTATAAGATAGGCGAAGCTTTTTACAAAAAATTGGTAATTTATAGTTACTGTCATGCCACCCTATTATATAACTGCAATTTTTAAAAATGCAAAAACTGAAATATTTAACTAACTGCAAAAGCTAAAATGCCCAAAATTGATATTTAGAATTTCCCTATAACAAGAAATTATAAACTGACAGAAATGGGCTTAAAAATAAATATATATCTTTTTTAATTATGGGCGTGGAAAATATCGATAAAAAAGTCAAGTTGGTCAACAAAATTCCGTTATAAGTTCAATATTTCTTACTCTATTTACAAAAATGGGATACCATTGGAAAGGTAATGAATCAGGCTTTCTCTATTCAAAACGAAAATATAAGAATTTGTCTCGGTCGAGATAAAATGCAAATAAATTACTCGAAGAAAATGAAATTCCCAGTAGGCCAAAAAAAAAAAATTTCATCAGAACCTGCACTTTCCAGCAGCTAAAATTATGTTGTTTAAAGTCTAAGAGGAGTGGCAAATAAACTGAGATACAAACTTTATCGAATAGTGGCGGATAACGAGTTTGCGGGTCTAATGAAATTAATAAATTGCTAAAACTAAATTTAAGTTAACATCGTTTTACTTTAACATGGAATACTCAGTCCTAGTTTACTAAAATCCCAAAAATGTATATTCATTAAAAAGAACATACCCAAGCAAATAAGACCAAAATGGTATTTTAGTAATTGTTGCATAAATCACATAACACCGACAAAATAAACATTGAGATTCAGTTTCAAATATAAAAGTTTAAATATTATTGTGCTCGGTAATTTTCCAAATCAAACACCGTCCCGCCATACACTTTGATTAAAATTGTTTAGTTGTTATTGTTTCGTATTTATCAGGCATTTCTAAAAACATTCTTGACGTTGTTTTCAAATTTGGCGACACAAAATAATGGAATTAATCTTTTCTAGAATATGGAAATGATACACTGTGTGCCAGTCAGAATGATTTTACAACTTTGTGAATTGAGTACTTCCTCCCAGCCCTCGGTTAGCAGACTAAAATACTATGTGGTCAGGAAAGTGAATGTAGTTCTCAGGTTGCATCTTTTACTTTATCCTCCGAAACAAAGGCTAGAGCAAATTAATATTTCAAAATTCATAGCAAAAATTTAGCAGTTTTGTGTTGTGTTTGCAGCCCAAATAATTGGATATGCCTCCAAACGTTCTTGGCAAATTCATAAGTAAAGATTCAGAAAGGAATTAGACGGCAGAAAAAATATTTAAGTTTGCGCAAAATAATTTTTTTTTGCCACCTGATTCCTTTTTGAATTTTTACTTATGGATTTTGAGTTATGAATTTTAGTTTTCTAAAACAAAGGTTCCAGCCTAATATTTACTGAAAAAACGTGTTTCTGATTTTTTGTTTTCTGAATTCCTGGGAGTAACCGTGACTCGGAGACCCACTCCACCTGGTTTAGAAGTAATTCGTAGCGACCGGGAGAGAAGCCTGATAATCGGTGGTTGTTATACTCCTGTACCAGAGGCCACTTGGAGCTAAAAACAATGCCTCACAGCACACACTTCCTCCAACTCAACCACACCACTTTGACTCATCAGTGAAAATATTTACTGCAACTCTGCTCGAGAGGCTTAGTTTCATTCAGTACAAAAATATTTGTAGTAGAGCTGCCAAAATATAGTTTAGCAAATTGGTTTAGTAGCCTGGTATGGTTGGCCACATTTTATATGACACTTATGTCAATATCTGTTCTATAAATAGAAATCAATGATTTGTATTATTCTTAACTGAACTACATCGCTGGAATTTTCTTCTCAACTCGATGTTACAAAATGACGAACGAAATGTTGTTTGTAATTTCAACAAGATTAGTTGGGAACTTTGTTGGTAGCTCTGCAATTTTGCTATTAACCTCAGCTTTTGCAAACTTTTTGTTTCCCCGCAATGACCACTTTTGCTGCTCCCATTTTCGCTTCTTAGCCCTATTTCAGCGCCTTTGTGTATATCTACCATTAATTGTATAAAATTGGATACGTATACCCTTAGCACGTCTATGTTTGGCAACTCGACTGGTTGACTCTGCCTGCTCGCTTGCCAATTTTGACTGCGGTTGGGGGCCTCGATCGGTATTTAATATTTATGAAATGCAAATATTATACAAATAAAAACCAAACATGCAAAGGAATTTATTGCGGTCGCATTGCCGCTGTCTGCAGCCCCCTCTATATTAGGGATGCACAGCAGAGGTGCACGCAGTCGACGTCGCGGGCTAACTGCGCGCACGCGAGCGTGCTGGGCGAGGGGAAGTGTGCTGTACGGAGATGGCATCGTATACATATTAACCACTACACACTTATTTTCAAGTAAAAATGCGTGTATGTATGTGTACTTTTGCGACAACTGAGCCAGTGTGGCATTAGGCCACCAGAAAAATCCAATTTTTCCAAACCAAAAGCGCCAAGTTTTTATTATCATGTTTAATAATTTTTTTGATTCAGTAAAAAGTGTATATACATATCCATTTCCTCACATTTTTAATAATATTATTAATTTCAATACATTTATAACAACGCAAAACATATTTAATTTACCTATTCCTCACATTTTATTCAGTAAATGAATTCCATCTTAATGTAGAAAATTAGTGTATAGTGTATACATACATACATATGTACCTATGCATTCGGTGTGCTTAAATTAAAAAAGCATCACTATATACCGCACCAAGCATTGAATTCCAATTGTTTTGGCTTTTTGGTTTCCCAAAATCACTAAATTTAGTGCAAAATGCACGACCTTGGCAACAGTGAGCTGAGCACATCAATGCTCAAACAGTGATGCCAGACCAAGTATTGAGTAAATGCGCCATGTATATTTTTCTTTTAAAGCAAAAGTTCTAATTGGCAAGGGTTGATTTTTGGTTCTTACATAGAACACTGATAAGATTCACAAACTTATCTTAGGACTTAATTAAAATAATCAACATTATATATTTGTGTTCGTATGAAATAGTAGCTTATGTCGGGAGGCTGGCTTTAGTAAAATGTATCATTTCCTATATTCTTTAAACCACAAGGAATATTTTTATGAAACTTTATACGAATATAGACTTGCTAGCATCGCCATCAACATTACCGTCTTTTACGTTTATTTTCCAAGAGTTCTTCAACGACTCGGCGCCAGTGAGTCTTTCGCCATCGTATGCTGCGAATGGTTCATTATACTAAAGCCAGTCTTCCGACATAAGCTTTTATTCTATACGAACACAGATATGTATACTTCCTAATAGTCTTGTAAAATGCCCAATACCCAAATCCCTCGCATGAGTTATTATCGGTAAAAAATTGGGTACGCTCAAATCTGGCATCGCTGCAGCAAGTACAGCGCCAGTGGAACAGTGTTGATATTTTAAGTACAATTGTAGTTTTTTCAGTACAATTAATTTTAAAAGTACAATTTCAATTTAAGTACAATTTCAACATCAAAAATACTTTTTGTACCAAACGCTCAAATCTCTTGTAGCACTTTGATTCTTAATCCCTTTACATTTAAGTAAATGGATATACCTATATTTCATATTTGCTACAAAACGAAATTATGAATTGTAATTTTGAATGTAAACGTGATTGTGAACAGTAATATTAGTGATGTGCGTTATGGTGATTGCGATTTCTTATCACCGGCGGGTGAAATATCCCTCACGCTATTTATTTTGAAAAAATGGAAATGCAATTTACCTAATGGCGATACTGCAGAAATAGAAGAAAAAAATGTATGTAAATTCCATGCGTTGAAATTAAAAATTTCCTTTGAGGATTTCCATTTTATCAATAGTGATCTAATTTATGTTCATTAATATGAACTGACCTATATAGTGTATTAATGTTTTATCATCATTGTCTTCATCTTTGACAAAATTACACGGTCACCCGGTATTTATTTTATTTTTTTAAATAATTTTAATTATTTTCTTTTATAAAATTGTAGCTCATTATCAAACAAAAACCTTGCTAATAAATCGAAACTTGAAGGAATGAAAAAAATCAACAAAGTTTCGTTAAATTTTCACAGTTTTTGTTCAGAATTTGTAGACATATTTTGGGTTAACATTTTTGTAGCCCATTCATTCTAGTATAATAAGGTGCAAGTTTGAAGTGTTGCGCACTTTCTTCCATATAACGAACGTTCGCATTTCGTGTAGCGTTGTTGTTTTCTATTCCAATATTTTAAATTAAGCTTTATTTTATAGTTTTTCTTAGACAATGATAAATGATGTACACAAATTTCAGTATGGAAAAAAGTGCAAGACCTTCAACGAAAAAAGTTCTCAAAAATCTACGCGCATTGAGTGTACTATCTCGATCATTTAAACATCTCGGACTCGCCCACCACTAAAAATGATTATTTAAATCTAAATTATATATTAAATGATATTTAATATTTGCTTTAGAGATGAAATTTCGACAAATTTATTGCACAGTCGCCCGCGACACATATGTGCTGATTTGGGCATCCCTACTCTATATCATGCAATGAAAGACATTTGTTGTTGCCTTTTTATTGTGGTATTTAAGTTGTTGTCATGACTGCATTGTTTTTATATCTTTTTTACGAGCGAGTTGCATGCCACAACCTCCCGCTGGCTGCCCTCTCTATCTCTTCTTCATATTTCCTTATTTACGTGCAAAGAAAACAGTTAACCATATGGCAACACCAAAGAAATCTCAACATTCAAATTTAAGTAGCTCTTGTCAACTTTATAGCACGTACCCAGTAGCTGTTTCTTTGGCTAGTTGCGGTGTGGGAGGAGAGTGTTGTGGGCCATTTAAGCCGCAATAAATAGCCCAATCACTTCAGATTTTTTCAACGGAAAAATTCCGGGAAGAAATTTTTTGACGCAGTTAGGTGTCTCCTGTTTAGGTGAACACAAAATGAAAATTTTTCCCCCAATTGCGATATGGGAAATGTCCGCCATTTTGGATTTAGTGTTTTTTACGATTTGCGCGCAAATTTTGCATAAGTTTTTTTGAACGAAAAAATTCCTGGAAGAAATTTTTTGACGCAGTTTGGTGTCTCCTGTTTAGGTGAACACGAAAATAAAATTTTTCCCCCAATTGCGATATGGGAAATGTTCGCCATCTTGGATTTTGTGTTTTTTACG
>NW_023458939.1:0-5438 GCF_013731165.1 Rhagoletis pomonella
AATATGGTGGGCATTCCGCGGAGAAATTGGTGAATCACATACCTCCAGCTGATGATTTAAGCTGTCACTTAAATAAATTAGGTCTAAAAGTCGATTAAAGTCGTTAAGTACATTCGCAAATGTCAAGCTGTGAAGTTCTACTTATTTTGTGCCTTGATTGGCTTTGTGTTTTGCGAAGATTATTGTGCTAATTTTGAGTAAAAGTTGCTATAAAAAGTGCCTACGAGCGTGATAATAACCGAAGCTAAGTGAAAGTTTTGTGATTTTTGTGGTTTTTATTAAATTTAATTAAATTTCACTAGCTTGCATCTAATCTTGCCGAGTCATTTGTTGTTATCATTGTTGTTGTTATTCCTTTGTAGTTAACTGAGATCGTTTCTATTTTTGCACATTTCTTTTTGCTCTTTTTGTTTACTTCGTTTAGTATTTCTTGTCACAGCTGTTTGCGCTGCGTTTATTAAGTGTCACATTACAGTGATACTCAAACTGTTCGCTACATATATATTTAAGCTAAATACATCAGCTCCTAAATTGTTGTGTGTGTTGTGTTAAACTTATTTTGCTTGTATTTTTATTAACATAAGTGTTATTAAATCTTTCAATATGAAGTGTTATGAAGTGTTGATAACTGCCAAACTAAAAGCGAATCTGAACGCTACTTATCGTGCTGGCTCTGTGATGGTATTTGCCATCTAAAATGTGCTGGTTTGACAGGAAGAATTCTGGACGCTATTAATGATGGCAAAGGTCTTCGCTGGTCTTGCTTAAAGTGCAGATCAACCGAAGTTGATCTCTTTAAGTTTTTTAGGCAAACCAGAAATGGGTTTTCTGAGGTAAGGAGAGAGTTGTCGGTACTGACCGAAAAATTTAAACATTACGAAAATGTATTTAAATCTTTTAAATGCTTAGATACCGTACAATCTATGAAGGACATTCATGTGTCAAAACGTAAGCGTCTTCATAGTCCGCCTAATGAAAGGACCGTTCCACGTCAGAACAATCTTCCGAATGACTTAATTAATCTTTCTTCTCCATGTCCACAGACAACGGAGTTATCTTCCTCAAAAGATCATATATCAAAGTCTGCTTCTAATAATAACGACCCTGCAGTATCTTCCCCGTCCCCCGTTGAAGTTGTGGCACCGCCATCTAATCTTCCAACGCTTACTCTACCCTCAATTAGTAACTCAGTTACTCAACCCCGTCCGCCGGTAATCGAGTCTGATACTAGGAGACTGGTTGTGGTTCCCCCAAAGAAGTCTATATTTTTATCTAGATTTTCGAGGGATACTTCCGAGGACGATATAAAGTTTTACATCTCGTCCAAAGTTAAAACTGTCAACTTAAGTATCAGAAAATTTAATTTTAAATATGAAAAAAATATTTCTTCATTTAAAATAGACGTAAATTTAGAAAATTTTGACATGCTGCTTAGTAACTCTTTTTGGCCCTCCGGAGCTTTCGTTCGTGAATTTGAGTATAGGCCCAACAAAAATAATAATTTAGCAAATATTCCCCGTCAGAATACAGAACCAAAAAACTGATTACTAAATCTGCTTTAAGTATTTATTATCAAAACGTAAGAGGCATAAATACTAAATTAACGAATTTATATCTTAATGGCCTTGAATGCAATTATAATATAATTTCTTTCACTGAAACTTGGCTCAAACCTCACACTTTTAATTCAGAGATTCTTTCAAATAATTATCATATCTACAGAAAAGATCGGGAGGACAGAGTCGGCGGTGGCGTACTCTTTGCCGTAGACTCTTCAATACCATCTGAAGAAGTTAGTCTTCCACACATCGAATCTGCAGAATTCAAATGCATTCGTGTTCAGGTTGGAAGGGGGTTTACTTACTTAGCTCTATGCTATATTCCTCCCCGATCTGACTTATCAGTGTATTCACAACATGTATCTTTACTGAAATCAATTAATTCAATGATTAAACCCTCTGATTCATTGATTGTGTTGGGTGACTTTAATTTACCAAATGTATCATGGAACATCATTGACAATGATATTGTACCTTTCTCGTCTAGCGCGTGCAACAACGTATTTTTAGAGGAGATGGCTGAACTCTGCCTGAATCAAGTTAATGTACTTCGCAATAAGTTTGGCAAAGTATTAGATCTTGTTTATGTTGATGATGCATCTAAGTCGGCTATAAATAAATGTGACCCACTAGTTTTGCCTGAAGATGTCTACCACCCTGCTATTGAGATATCTTACGAAATTATAAACGATGGTCAAAATTGCGATGTCCAAACATACGAGCCAAATATTCGCTTTGATTTTTCGAAAGCCAACTTTAAAAAACTGAATAAAGAATTGTCTAAATTGTCGTGGCCTATATACAAAGAAAAAGTGGAGCAAAGCGTTGCACATTTTAATTTTACTGTACATAGATTATTTGAAAAGTATGTGCCTAAACGCATGTGTGTTCCTGCAGAACAAACACAGTTATGGTTCACTAAAGAACTGAGAAACTTGAAAAACAGAAAGTCACGTTATTTCAGATTACACAAAAAAACCGGCTTACACTCATACTATGTAAAATACTCACTTTTGCGTCACAAGTTCTTTGAATTAAACAAAAAGTGTTATAAAGATTACTTGTGTAAAATCAAACGACGTATAATATATAACCCCAAATCATTTTATGATTTCGTAAACTCCAAGCGAAATGTACGTGGGTTTCCTTCCGCCATGAAGTATCAAAATACCGTCTCTGGTGATAATCAAACAATTTCTAAGCTGTTCGCTCAGTTTTTTAAATCCAATTATTCCACTAACTCCCAAGCATACTTTGACTATCCTTTTAAACTAAGTCCAATTAACTCAATACATAACCCTATAATATCTCCCGCTGATGTTTTAGTTTACCTGAAGTCCTTAAAGCAGTCTTTTAGTTATGGTCCTGACCAGATACCCACTTGTTTTCTTAGAAATTGTGCTGATTATCTCTATGAGCCGTTAACAGCCTTATTTAATTTGTCTCATAAAGAGGGCGTTTTTCCAACTGTATGGAAGGAATCGTTCATAACCCCCTTACATAAAAGCGGTAGCAGGTCTTCAGTGGAGAACTACCGGGGCATAGCTAAGCTGTCTGCAATTCCTAAATTATTTGAAGCAATTATAACAAATCGGTTGACGCATTCTATCACTTCAAGCTTTTCATACAGTCAACATGGATTTTGCAAGGGCAAATCAACTTCTTCAAATTTACTTGAATTAACATCCTATATCTCAAAAGCATTTAGTGAGAGCAAAACTGTTGATGTTATATATACTGATTTCAGTAAAGCATTTGACAAAGTGTGCCACTCGTTGCTCATCTATAAACTTGATCTTCTTGGTCTTCCACCCAATTTTCTACGTTGGATCTCTTCATACCTCTATGATAGATCACAAAGGGTATTGTTTAGAAATACTATCTCTGACGTCATTGATGTTACTTCAGGAGTCCCTCAGGGTAGCCACCTAGGCCCGATTCTGTTCTTGCTTTTTATAAACGATATTTCTACAGATATAAAATTCTCCAAAATTTTAATGTATGCAGATGATGTAAAACTTTATAAATCGTACGTTTCAATTGAAGAAAGGTCTTTGCTACAATCAGACTTAAACAGCATGGCTTACTGGTGTAAAGTAAATCTTATGCCTCTAAATCTTAAGAAATGTAAAGTAATGTGCTTCTCGCGAAGAGCTGTTCTGCCAGTTTCTTATATAATAGGTAACCATAACCTGGAACAGGTATACAATTTTGTGGACCTTGGTATCACAATGGATCCTAAGCTTAATTTTAATCTTCACATTAATGTGACAGTCAACAAGGCTAAAGGTGTACTTGCATTTGTGAAACGATGGTCAAAAGAATTTAGTGAGCTAAAACCCTGTTTACAACATTAGTTAGGCCGATTCTGGAATACGGTTCGGTGGTTTGGAATCCAAGGTATCAAATTTTCTCAGACAAGATAGAATCAATTCAAAAACAATTCCTACTTTTTGCTTTAAGAAATTTCCGATGGGATTCTCAATATAGTCTTCCACTTTATACGAGTCGCTTAAAACTTATTAACCTTCCTAAACTTGCCAGTCGCAGGGAAATGCCTGGTATAATTTTTATGGTTAAACTACTGACAGGCTCAATTTCAAGTCCGTCTCTTCTGGCTGATGTAAGCTTTAATGTTCCCTCACGCGTATCAAGACACTTTTGTCCCATATTTCTGAAAGCTTGTAAAACCAATTTTGAATTGCACGACCCACTCCGTTGCTTATGCCAGGCTTTTAACTCTCATTCCAGCACGTTTGATATATCAGATCCGCTTTTCAGCATTAAGAAAGCGATACTCTCCTCTCTCAATAAGTGAATTATTGACATAAATACATAAAATCAGCTGATGAATTTAGTTCTGTAGCTGAACAGTTTTAGATCTCGACACTTAACAAACTCCTTCCTATCGTGACTCGGCACAAAAAATTTAAAATATTGGTTCCGTACGTCATGCGGACTGCGCCCCTCGTGCGGATGGGCGGGAATGGAGGGTAAAAACAGTTGGGATATTATTATAATTAAAATATGATTAATTTAGGAAAGGCCAACACTTAAGAGACTATCAGTAACATAAGTATCATTGACATTGCACACATTAACTGGCGTTAACACTGATGAACTACTTAAGTTACTCCAAGAAATATTATTAAGATTAAAATCGCCAAGGACACACATATGGTGATTTTTAACTTCAGAGCTTAGATAAACTAAATTATTAATGTGATACTTATAAATCTCGTCATTACTGTTGGGAGGGATATACGACGCACACACGAACAGTTGGCCGAAAGAGCCCCGCACAGTAACGCAAAGTTGATCGAGGAGGGAATCGGAATTAAGTAGCTGAACAAAAGATGAGCATACATACATATATAAGTGTCCGCATATATTTTTTCTCGTCACTTACTCTGTCGCTGCACTGCGAAAGAGCCCCGCACAGTAACGCAAAGTTGATCGAGGAGGGAATCGGAATTAAGTAGCTGAACTAAAGATGAGCATACATACATATATAAGTGTCCGCATATATTTTTTCTCGTCACTTACTCTGTCGCTGCACTGCAGCAAAACTAAAGGGCTAACTATAATATGAATAAGCAAGCGTATGCAAACGTGCGAATACACATAAATCCTATTCTGAAACTATAATGTGCTTAACATCAAGTTTCGTCAAGTTTCGCCAAACGTCATTTGCTTAAGGAAAGAGCGTTACTGATCGCACCTTCCGTACGGAATCAGCTGTTTGTCTTCGTACGAATGTATGTACATATGTAACACATGCAGTGTTGCCGCATTGGCTTTTTTTAACAAAATTGGTAATTTTTTTCCTTAGTTTTCATATTTGGTAATTTGGTAACTTATTTTTCAACTTGGTAACTT
>NW_023458939.1:5448-17814 GCF_013731165.1 Rhagoletis pomonella
TGTGCTTATAGCGAGCTATGTAAATATTATTATGTTTGAACAAAATTCTGTTTTAAAAGTCGTGGCTGCCAGCCGAATCGGATCAGAATATTTTAATTTTTTTTAAAAGCACCCCGTTTTTTATAAGCATTTGAATCTCAGATAGTTACGCAATTAAAGGTCAGACCTATAGCTTTTTAATTATTTGAGCATCGATTCTCTTTATAGCCAGATGTTGATCATCTCTGCTGGAAATCCATATTGAAGGAGCTTACTCTTTGACTTTAAATAGCAAAGAAGGGACAGTTTTACCACAGAAGTTTTTAGCCAAGGATCCCATGTATATCCCTATGAAAAAATATTGCCCGACAAGTAAACAAAATTACTGTTTTTAAAATGTTTCCTAAAAATAAATTCCCCAAAGAGCCCCATTTGAAATTATTGAAACGAGTATATGTAACATCAAAAGCAAATTACGAAAATTTGGTACAGATTTACAGTACACACTTTCTTCTTTTGTGTCTAGTAGTTTTTTTTAAGATTGGCCCAAAAAAATCATAAAAAGAAAGAAAGAAATCAGGAATTTAAGCAAAGAAAAAAAATTCTGTTAAAAGGACTATGTTTTCTTTGACGTACGTCAAAGGTCAAGTAGAAGTTTGAACTTGTATGACTGCCCATTGATAGCGCGGTTATATAGCTTAAGAAATAATATGTTTAAAGACATTTGATCAATTTTGTTACACAAATACTCCCACGACCACAGGCCTAAATATTGGCTACAATTTGTTATTTTGTTTGCCATTTATACGTTTCATCGGTGCACTTGCACAACATTCGCATTCGCAAAAGCTCCGCATCCAAAAGTATGGGATTTGACATTTTGTTAAAGCCTCTGCTTCTAAGAAGACTAGAAATTTGACGATTTGCCAACTTACGTATCATTCTAAATGCATGCGCAAGGTATCGCAAATCAAAAAGCAGTTTTGCGCATTTCATAGTTTGGCATGGTAGCGACGATATACTTATTTCTTCAAGAAAATTTACAGCAACCGCAAAGTTATTTTCTAGCATCAGAAATAATGAAAATATATTTCTCGTGATATTTCTTGAGAACTACAATATTTTTTGTTTTGTTAATCAACGAAAAGAAATTTTTTAAATACTTTTGTTATAACAAACAAACTACTTTTTCTGATATTTTTTCTTATAAATAACGAAATGAACTTTTTTATTGGCATATCTGTGCCGTTCAATTAAAGTAGCCTAAGCCGGAAAAAGGGCCTATTCCCTTTAAAGCAACATTTCATGCGATCCCAAACAATATTTTAACACTTATATATAGTTCAGATGAGCGTAGTTTTTCGTAAACTTTCTCTGAGCCATAATTCTTTAGTTTCTGTAATTAAATAGGCAAAACTTTTTAACTATTGTAGTGATGTCTATAATATAGAATTTAATGAAACATACCTGTTAATATATAATAAGAAATTGGAATTGGTGTTTAGAACTTTATTTACAAGAAACATATTAAATAAAGACACATAGTTACTTTACTTTAACTTTTTTCACACTTTACTTTTCCAAATAACTTTTGATTTGTCACTAATAATTTTATATCATATAGCAGCATTGCTTAAGTTGTTGTTTTTGACAACTTATTTGTTGGTTAATGACTGCAAATAGTTTTATACAAAATTAGAAACGAGAAATAATACTTTCATAAAAATGTAAGTACATAAATACATAGATTTAAAAAGCTGTTTCAATTCAAAAGTTTTATGAAAATGTCACATTACACAACTGTTTAAATCTACGTTATTTTTTATAAATATGGCGGCAAACATTTCCTTACATCGTCAATTTCCATAGTATATTTTTACTCTTTCAATTTCCCTGACCAGCGCACAGTGGCCAATTTTTCGAAAAAGCTGGCCAAAAGTCGAAGCGTGGTACAATTGTAATCAAACCTTGTGTATTCGTCTTTATTTTGGTTGCTGGTTTTAAATTTCACCACATAATTTCGAAATTCAAAATGGCGGATCCATAATGGCTGCTGTGTACGCTTAAAATAATCAGATTTTTAGCAAAACTAAGGTAGTTAAGTATAAAAGGTCATGTTTTCTGCCTTTTTGTTATATGGTGTGATGTAGCGGTTAGCAATATATGCTATCATTCCGCAGGGTCTGGGTTCAAGCCCAGCTTCCGACCAGCATCAAAAAATAAGAAACAAACAAGTTTTTTGTAATAAAGTCGCCCTTTGGCAGCCAATGGCGAACCCCCGAGTGTATTCAGCCACGAAGAACAGCTTCTCATAAAAATAAAATCTCCATTCGGATTCGGCGTAAAACTATTGGTCCCTCCCCTTTGTGCGCCAACATCAAGGCGCACGGCACAAGAATTCGAGGTCTTAATGTTTGTTTCTAAAAATCTTTATGTTCAAATTTACACGGGAACTGCGGGATTTTGAATGAATCAATAAACAAGACATACATGTTTGTTGGTACAGGAATATATTTTTAAGATAACAATTTCATACACCGTCAGACTCGCAGTCATCTGAAGTATCCAAGCTCATATCTATATTTTCTGATAGCAATTCCGCATCCGCATTTACAACAGTTGATAATAATTTAATGGCATCTGACGACAGTTTATGATTTTGTTTTGGTGGGTTTAAACGTAAACTTGAAATGACAGGGTCCGAGGATACAAGCAGCCGATATTTTTTAATATCCTTATTCCTTGACTCTTGGGCTTCTTGGGAAAGTTGCCCAATTGGCAGGGGTGCCCATTCAATAATGAGAGGCCCATGGATGAGCACTCTAATATAGTAGTTGTTTGTTGCAAGCTTTTTTGCAACGCCCGAACCCAATTAAAAGTCAGGAATTTTGCTTTCCAGCAGTATAAAATATATTAACTTCAAAATTGTATAGAAATTCGCGTCCGTCGCGTTCAACTTATTGGTACATACTGTTTCTCTGTTCTTCTCCTATTTCCATTTTGACATTTCTATTAACCCTACAGTAAGCATGTAAGCTTAATACGTAAAAACACAACATGCCGGCCTCCTTGATATACCGGCAGGTCATCAACCATTAATTTCATCTTCGGTTGGGATGCGGGCAAGTTTCTGTATTGCCCTCTTGATGCAACCATTCTTCGTACGCACTTCAGCAACACGCACGGCGCCAGCTTCATCTGGTACGACCCGCTCAACACGGCCCATCATCCAATGCTTTGGCGGAGCGTTGTCTTCAGCTACTAACACCAAGTCACCTACTGCCAAATTACGTTGCGGTTTAATCCACTTCGCCTTGCGTTGCATATCCTGCAGGTATTCTTTGCTCCATCGAGCCCAGAAATGCTGCTTCATGACTGTCAGACGTTGCCATTGATCTCTAAGACTGACCTTTGCTGGTTCTAGTAGTGGTTCTGCTAATACATCCGGTGTGCTACCAACCAGAAAATGCGCTGGTGTTAGCACTTCTTCGTCATTAGGATCGGCCGAACCGGTGCACAACGGCCGCGAATTCAAAATCGCCTCGATTTCTGTGGTTATTGTACACAACTCTTCAAACGTAAAGTGTGCATCACCCAACGTACGCGTAAGGTGGTATTTAGCCGATTTCACCGCCGCCTCCCACAGCCCGCCAAAATGTGGGGAGCGCGGCGGTATATGGTGCCATGCAATGCCCTTTACTGCGCAGAACTCGCTTATCTTGTGCTGTTGTTGTTGGGAGAAGAACATCTGTTTCCACTCTTGCATTTCTCTCCGAGCACCCACAAAGTTAGTGCCGTTGTCACAATAAAGGTGGTGACATAAGCCTCTTCGCGCCACAAACCGCTTGAGCGCTGCCATAAACGCCTTTGTACTGAGGTCGGATACCACCTCAATATGTACCGCCTTGGTTGAAAAACAAACCATGATCGCCAAATAGCTTTTCACAGTGCGTGCTCCTCGAAGTCGGACGGTGGTGAGAATAGGTCCACAAAAGTCAACACCAGTGGAGTAAAACGGCCTTGTTACTGCTACGCGTCTTGCTGGCAAATGCCCCATAATTTGTTCACAAAGTTTGGGCCTGGAATGAAAGCAAAGCAAACATTGGGTGGTTACCTGTCTTACCAGCCTTCTCGCATTCACGACCCAGCACTGTTGCCTCAATAACGACATCAACGCTTGCGTACCCACATGCATGTTGGTTTCGTGCAGATGTCGTATATAAGTCCGCACAATTAGACTCTCAGGGGGCAACACAATTGGAAATTTCGCCTCATATGGTAGTTGCGATCTGGCGAGCCGGCCTCCGACGCGCATCATGGAAACTCCAAAGCTTGAAGCCAGGAACACACTAAGGTTTTTTAATATGCTGGCGGGAGGTAATTCTTTGCCTCACGCTAATAGTTTGATCTCCATTTCAAAGTATTCCTGCTGTATGCAGTACATGATGCGCACCCACGCTTCTCTCAACAGCTCCGCTGTCAGCATCGGTTCATCACCGCTGGTAACCAAGGTCTCGCGATTGGTTTTGCGCCGAAAGAAGTACAACAGATATGCCACTTTTCGCTGTATCTGCCCAAAATTACTATGCGACTCCAACCACAGCAGCACCTGATTTTTTCGATGCTCGATGGGTAGTGCCACTGCTCTCCTTTGTTCTATGTTTATTTCAGATGCGTCGCTCCGAAATCTGTTCGGTGGCCATTTGTCACACGTTTGCCTCAAAAACGCTGGGCCAGTAAACCAACAAGACTCGATTAGCTCATCTGCATATGCGCCGCGAGATATAACATCCGCTGGGTTACTCTTGGTTGGAACATGCCTCCATAGTGCATGTTTCGTCCACTCTTGAATTGTTGCCACTCTGTTCGCAACGAAAATTGACCACTCCGATGGATGCTTACTTAACCAATTTAGTACGATTTCGCTATCTGTCCACAAATAGATTGCATTCAATGAAACGACCAAGTTTTCTTGGGTTTTGGTTAATAACTTGGCCAATAATTCAGCTCCAAGTAATTCCAATCGTGGTAGCGACTTAGTTCTTAATGGTGCCACTCTGGACTTGGCGCTCCACAGCGCCACCGTAACCTCGTCCAGCTCATTGACGGTGCGAATGTACACGCATGCCCCATAAGCCCGCAGCGACGCATCACAAAATCCGTGTAATTCGACTCGGGCAGGACCATTTTTCGCCAAAATATATCGTGGTACTCGTATATCTTTGACCAAAGGCAGTTTCTCGCGAAATCTGATCCACTGAGCGTTATCCTTCAATGGTAGGGATTCATCCCAATGCACCTTTATAATCCACAGATTTTGCAAAAAGATCTTAGCCTTTACGATTATGGGGTTTATTAGACCGAGAGGATCAAACAGACTCGCAATCTCCGCCAGCACAATCCGTTTTGTCACCGGTTTATCCATTTTCAGCTCCGGCCAATCATAACGAAACACATCGGAAGTTGGCTCCCATATAATACCGAGAGTTTTGATGATTTCGGCATCGTTCATACGCAGTGGCTTTTCTTGATCATCCGATGGCACTTTCTTCAAAAATTCACTATTATTCGAGTACCATTTACGTAGCTCAAACCCTGCAGAACTTAAAATCTCGCTGACCTCCGAGTAAATTTGTTGTAGCTGCTCATCGGAGTCTGCACCAGATATCAGATCGTCCATATAAAAATCTGATAAAACCTTGTTTGCACCATATGGAAACTTCTCTGCGCACTGTTCACCAAGTGCCTTTACACATGTCGTCGCCAGATATGGCGCGGACGCCGTTCCGTACGTGATCGTCAATAAGCGATATACTTCAATATCTTCATTTGGGGTTGGCCGCCACAATATACATTGATAAAATGAATCCTCTTCACTCACCCAGGCTTGCCGATACATTTTCGTCACATCCGCTGTTATCGCATACTTATAGCATCGAAAGCGCAACACGATCGCCAGCAAGTCATCTTGTACAATGGGTCCTTTGCACATTACATCATTCAAAGAGAGCCCCGATGAGGTCTTACAACTGCAGTCAAACACTACCCGCAGTTTAGTACTTGTAGATTCTGGCCGTAACACAAACGTATGCGGTGCAAGGTAATTTACCTTTTCCCTGGAATCCCTTGGTACCAGTGCCATATGCCCCAACGCCAAATATTCCTCTATGAATGCATTATACATTTTTTCGATTACTGGATTATTCCTTAGTCTCTTTTCAAGGAGCAAGAATCGCCGTAATGCCGCTTGATTTGAGTCGCCTAGCTCAGCGACATTTTCTTTAAATGGAATCCTTACCACGAAGCACCCAGTGTGATCACGTCTAGATTCTTTGATAAAAATCTCTTCACACAGTGCCTCGTCCGCTGTTGGAAACAGTGTTTTTGCATCAACCTGTTCCATCGGCCAAAATTTCTCTACAAGGGCCGTCAGTTCCTCTTCAACACCTGGTTGCTTGGATGATGTCATCATTAAGCTGCTCCTAAGCCTCTCGTTGGAGTCGGCTCGATTTGTCACACCTGACACGACCCAACCCAGCACAGTTTTCTGCAATCGCGGGAGATTCGCTTTCAGCGTAATTCGGCCAACCGATAATAAGTCCCAAAAGATTTCTGCGCCTAACAGTACGTCTATACGGCCAGGCTTGTTGAAATTCGGATCTGCCAATGATATGTTACTAGGGATGCCCCAATCATCTGCATTCATAAATTGGTCTGGCTTAAACGACGTTATTTTTGGCAACACATAAAACTCAAGTGATGTCTCGTAACCACCAATCCTTGATTTGACGCTTGCCTGCACTTTTCTTGTAATATTTGTGCCACTGTCTGCAATGCTGTGCGCAGTCATGATGCATGAAGTCCATTTAAGCTTTAGTCTCTGCATAAGCGGTTCGCACATCAAATTTAGTTGGGACGCTGAATCCAAAAGCGCACGAGCTTGGATTTCCGGTCCATTTCTCCCCTTGATACCAATTACCGCCGTTGCCAAAATAACATCCGCGCCTTCATTTTGCATCGTAGCATGCACAGCAACTTGACTTACCGTAGCAGCTTGCGTCGTGCCTGGTGCGTCGATCGTCTTCACCTCTACGTTGTTTTTATGCAGCATTTTATGGTGGTCACCACCGCACTCTATACACCGTTTCGCTTGACAGCTACTGGCCTTATGCCCACTTTGCAAACACACGAAGCACAGCCTCAAATGTCGTGCCGTTTTGCGCCTCTGCGGAACCTTCTGAGCCTCAAATTTACGGCAGCTTTCTACGTTGTGCCCGTCCTTTCGACAAACTTCGCATCCACCTTTCTCTATAGCCAAAACGTTTTTTTTACAACCAACCGCCTTGCGATTATCTTTGCGACTAGCTTTGCTTCCATCGTCCTCGTTCTCGCCACAGCGTGCCGTTCTTGTCTCTCGAGCCTCCATATTTTCACATCTCTTAGTCAACACTGCAGAGCATTCATCCCAAGTGGATAGCCTTGTATAGTCGATAGATTCCTCCCACTTTGCCAAGGATTCCTCGTCTAATTTCGTTGCTACAAGATAGATGATCATAGCATTAGTTATGTCTTTATAATTACCAAACGACAGCATCGCGTTTAAATGAGTGTTCACTGAGTCAATCAATTCCCGCAAATCGCCCGAGCTCGACACCTTTTTCCCAGAAAATAACGCCGCAATATGTTCCTCGAACATTAAATTTTTTTTATCGAAGTTACTCCTCAGCCGGTCAAGCGCCTTCTTATAATTTAAACTGGTAATCTCGAATTCATCAATGGCGTGAAGTGCTCGTGCGGATAAATTATCTTTAAGAATTAAAAACCGCTCGCAATCGTCCAAGGTTTCATCTTGATTCACCATCTTATGGAAAATCGCCATAAATTTCGGAAACTCCGAGTATTTTCCATCGAATGTTGGTAGTTTTATATGACGCCTCATTGACGATTGCGGAATCGCCGCCGTTGTAACGTTAAGCGCACTTGCCTCGGCATCAACCCGGCTTGCAGCCAGCTTTTCTTTTATTTTCGCCTTAGCTGCAACGTAAATATCCTCGATGTCCGCCATTGCCTTCTCGTGGGACTCACATTCAGATGGAGTACACAGTCGAAGTATGCTGGTACTAATCGACAATGCCTGCTTGAAGTAGGCTTCCAAAATATCTAACCTGCAACCCAGCTCCTCGATAGGAACATTCTTCTTGCTGACCGCTGTTTTAATTCGAGTTATATTTCCCTTGGTCGACGAGCGCAATTGTTTATACTCCGACAATTTTTCAGCTTTGGTCAGATCAACCTGTTGCTCCATTTCATCTTCATTACCCATATTTCTTTGTTACTTTGCAAGAATTACTCCAAAAAATTTTAAGAAATATTCGGCTCTTGTCGTCTTTTTTTGCAATTTAACTCTTTTTTTTTTCGTGTAAATTAAGATGCGCTCGATCATACGATCCAACAATAGGAAACTGCCGTTGCTAAATCTTTTGTTTCTTGTTTTCTAGTTCTTTCGATTACCGCTGACTGAGAACTTCTCTGCCTGCGTCGACGCTTCGCTGCCAACCTCAACTCCAACACGTTCACGTGTTCGTCGTATGCACCGCTTTTAATAAACTCAAGCTGCTGACGTTCCGTCGTTGTTGTTGCTCGAAGAATTTGCAATCGAATTCTACGTACCTAGTACATGCATATGTACCACCAATAAGTTCTTGTTCACGCGTTAACTTACGAAGTTTGCTTCCTATGACGATTTGAATTTCCTCGCCAGAATCCTGGTCACGGCACCAATGTTTCATTGCAAGCTTTTTTGCAACGCCCGAACCCAATTAAAAGTCAGGAATTTTGCTTTCCAGCAGTATAAAATATATTAACTTCAAAATTGTATAGAAATTCGCGTCCGTCGCGTTCAACTTATTGGTACATACTGTTTCTCTGTTCTTCTCCTATTTCCATTTTGACATTTCTATTAACCCTACAGTAAGCATGTAAGCTTAATACGTAAAAACACAACAGTAGTACTTTCTTACATCATTTAAATTCTAAAAACATCCAATATTTAAAACATCAAAATCTAGACAGAAATAATTTTTTACATAATTTAAATCTTTTAAACATAAAAAAATTAAGAATCGCGTATAAAAACTGATGTCCAAACTAGAGTGGCGGCTTGTGGCAGGTGGTTTTAACCAAGGTGGATGGGAAAAACTTCAATGTATATGAAAAAGAAAATTAGACCGCCCATCTCGACCACTCTCTTAACTATTTTCCTAATCCATCATAATAAGTAAACAAAAAAAAATCAATCCGTGAATATCTATGACTTACGTCAGTTTTTAGATGGCATAACAATGAAAAAACATGTTTTGCATACTTTAGATTACAATGTCCATGAAAGGATGCTTGAAAACTGTTATTTTTTTTAAAGATAATACCACGATTTTAACAACGACGAAAACTCTAATTTACGAAAAGTTTAGAGCGAATTGCTAGCAACAGTCACTTCGATTTCCTGTAACACTAAATGCCTTAAGAGAATCGACTTGTTGTCTCATAACGATACGCAATAGAGCCCTCCTAACAATATAAGATGGTTATGCATACAAATGCACCAATTTTTTTTTGGACTTTTGGCCAGGGTTTTCCAAAAATTGGCCACTGTGCAGCGCCGCAAACGATATCAACAAGTAGAGGCTAACAACCAGAATTGAAATTAAATACGCAAGTACTTACAGTACTACATGTATACAGAGAGTAGATTTGCTACTCCCTTTTGGCAGCATCAAACATCTCTCGTACGCGATGAGAGAAAGTAGAGCACCTACTTTGGTGGAGTAATAGCAAGTACGTCAAGTATTTACTCTCTCAACGCCAAGTAGTGTATGTATGAGGAAAAAGAGTAACAATGTGTTGGGAGTAGAGTACAATGCAAAGAATTGAACGAAATGCGGCAAATACAATTGCGATGGACTTTAATAAATACCCATTATACGTAACAAATATAGACTATTTTTAAGAATAACGGTTTTAGAAAATGAAGTAATAACTGACACTTCATGTTCCTAATTTTAAAGCACAGTTTGCCTCAAAAAGTAAATTAGCGCAAACCAAATAACTCTTTAATAATAAAATTAAGTATTTTTTATTTACAAAATTATTACTTATTACTTATTTAATTACAGCGTCTAAACAAAATGCTCTATACTATACTTCTTAGATTTTTCTAGCTCGGAGGTGACCCTTAATGAACTATCTAGAAACTGTTGTTATATGAACTGTCTCAGAACCATCTAACCTGACTTAGCTCAGAACACTTCGTAAGACATTGCCATGTTAAAAAAGACAGTTCAAAGCATTGATTTGGGATAGATGAAGAACCAGTATTGTCCCTTTTCATGCTAGCTCAGCGCAAGTTCTGATCGAGTTTGACTTGCTGAAGAGTATGTATAACTTATCTAGAAAAACACTTAAACCGACAGTGCCAGGAAGTATTAAAAATAGTCTACGGTTTCACTTGCATTTTAAGCCAATCGCATATCATAACATTTAAGAAATGCATACGTGGCTATTCCCATACACCCTGGCATTGAATTCTAATGTCTAATAAATCAAATAAAAAAAAAAACTTTTTAATATACAACGTTTTTATAAATGGACCAAAAAGTAGAAAATAATATTTCTCAGTCCCACAGAATTTGTTTTGATAACTTTTGATTTTGAAATTTTAGCAAAAGTCATTATAAACAATTAATTACATTGAAAACGAAAAACGTGGAGCGCATGCGGTATAAAGCATTCGATTTCCGTGACAATAGTCAAACTACATAACATTCTACAGCGAAAGTACAAATTTGAGATCGATTTTAAGCGGTCGGTATTCATATGCCCACATACATACATATGTTACTTTTCATATCATTTCAAGTGTATTACATGTGCCACACGCTTTTCATTTTCAATGTCATTAATTGTTTATAATGACTTTTGCTAAAATTTCAAAATCAAAAGTTATCAAAACAAATTCTGTGAGACCGAGAAATATTATTTTCTACTTTTTAGTCAATTTATAAAAGCGTTGTATATTAAAAAGTTTTTTATTTGATTTATTTTCTACTTTTTAGTCTTGTCGGTACAAAATTTTGCAATAGATATTAAAATAATTCAACTTGCAGTGAAAGAGAACAGAGAACTATGCAAGCACAATGTTGTTTGCTCACATCTATATCTATATCTGTACTAATTATATAAAGAGAAGTCCCTTTTTTTTGTAACAGGTAATCTCGCGAACGGCTGGTCCGATTTTCATGAAATTTTGTATACAATTAGCTTTCAGTAACCACCATGTTTTAGGCTAAAAAAATTTTACTTTTTCGGGTAGGTGGACCAGGGACCGGTCTATTCGAAAAAATCTTATTATAGTCCGATTTGCTTAAAATTTAGTACGTAAGTAGCTTTTTAGCATATATTAGCATATATGACCCATTTCTTCCGGGAAGTGGTCCAGGGACCGATCTATTCCAAAAAATCGAATTTACGGTCCGATTTGCTTAAAATTCGGTGCGCAGGTAGCTTTTTAGTATGTATTAGCATATGTGATCAATTTTTTCCGAGAAGTGGACCAGGGACCGATCTATTCCAAAAAATCGTATTTACGGTCCGATTTGCTTAAAATTCGGTACGTAGGTAGCTTTTTAGCATATATGACCCATTTTGTCCGAGAAGTGGACCAGGGACCGATCTGTTCGAAGAACTCGTATTTATGGTCCGATTTGCTTAAAATTCGGTGCGCAGGTAGCTTTTTAGCATGTATTAGCATATGTGATAAATTTTTTCCGAAAAGTGGGCCAGGGAACGATCTATTCCAAAAAATCGTATTTATGGTCCGATTTTCTTAAAATTTGGTACGTAAGTAGTTTTTTAGCATATATTAGGATATATGATCCTTTTTGTCCGAGAAGTGGACCAGGGACCGATCTGTTCGAAGAAATCGTATTTATGGTCCGATTTGCTTAAAATTCGGTACGTAGGTAGCTTTTTTCCTGGATAAGCTTATAGATTCCTGTTTTCCAATTTTCATGCAATTTCGAATATAAATAGCTTAAGTAACGACCATATCAAGGGGCGAATTCGTCACTAGGCAAGATTTTTTTGCGCCAATCAGAAACAACGGATACTGTCAAAATATAATTATAATCTATATATATAAAATTCAAATTATGTATGTACCTATAGACACACTTGGCTCCTAAACGAATAAGCCGATCGTAACCAAATTTTACACACGCACTGGATATCTTCCAGGGATGGTCACAGGGTAAAAAATATTTTGATATATAAAGGGGGCGTGGCCCCAAAACGTGGACCCGGGTAACCTTAGGATGTATTTGTTTAATATGG
>NW_023458939.1:17824-22992 GCF_013731165.1 Rhagoletis pomonella
GGGTGTATTTTTTCAGTATGGGTATCAAATGAAAGCTGTTCATGAATTCTTTAAGATAGAGCACTTTTCAAATAGCTGGGTGACTAGGGTCTCGAGATATAGACCAAAACGTGGACCTGGGTAACCTTGGGTGTATTTGTTTAATATGGGTATCAAATGAAAGCTGTTCATGAATGCTTTAAGATTGAGCACTTTTCATATAGCTGGGTGACTTGGGTCACGAGATACAGACCAAAACGTGGACCCGGGTAAACTTAGGCTGTATTTGTTTAATATCGGCATAAAATGAAAGCTGTTATGTCAAAAGTATGCGGAAGCAAATAAAAAAAAAATTAAAAAATTCATGAATACCGTTTTAGTGAAAAATAAAATTGAGTAATGCGGACAGTTCTTTAATCTTCTTTAATATAAAAATAAGTAGGGTTTTCCTTCCTGACGCTATAACTCCAGAACGCACGAACCGATTTTCACGGTTTTGCATTCGTTGGAGGTTTATAGCTAGGAAAATTCAGGAAAAATTTCAATAGAAAAGTATATGGTGTGTGAGTATCCCCCACGAAAATAAGTATGTTTCATTTAAAGTAGATGGTGCCTTTGTTTAACAGCTATTCATTGTACTTTGCTCAGTTAATTTCATGTGACACTAGCGAATACCCGGCGTGCTTCGCTGCGCCTTAAAAGTAATTTTGTTTTGTTACTCCCTCTCACAACATTTGAAAATATTATTTAATATTGCTGTACATATTTGTATAGTAGGGAGATTTTTTCAAATTATATAAATATACGTTATTTGAATATTGAATCAATACACGTTTGAGGAAAGGGTGCGATAGTAGACTCCAGTTATAAGATTATAAATTAAATTTCCAAGAGAAAGTCGGTTCTTTACATATTTTCTAATTACCTTCGAAAATATATTAACTCAAAAAAAAAATAAACAATGCTTCATAGATCGATTTTTTTAAATCTAACTTCATAAAGTTCTTTAAAAATATTTTGTAAATGAGGCCATAAGAGCTTAGGGGGAGAGTTACAACACAAAAATACATTTAAGGCGCAGCGAAGCACGCCGGGTAATTGCTAGTATATAATATATCTCAACTAATATATATTTAGAAAGCCGTTTGTTAGTTTTCGCAAGGCTCGAGAGCGGCTGAACCGATTTTTTTGAAACTGCCACCTGCCGCACGTGTCCCAAGGATGGTTTTAGGCTGAAAAAAATCTATATGTAAAGGGGGCGTGGCACTTCCCATACAAACCGAATTTCTCATGCTACATATCTCTGAAAGTGTGCATGGTAGAGGTGTGGAAATTGGTATGGAGATATACGAAATCAATCGCATACCCTTGGAGAAAAATTTTAGCTATTGTAAAAAGGGGTGTGACATCTCCCATACAAACCGAATTTTTCATACTGCTTATCTCTGGAAATTTTTTGGTTGAGTTCTAGAGTATTGTATGGAGATGTACGAAATAAATCGCATACTCTTGGAGAAAAATTGGAACTATTGGAAAAGGGGGCGTGGCATCTTCCATACAAACCGAATATTTCATACTGCCTATCTTTGGAAGTGTTCATGGTAGAGTTCTGGAACTTGGTATGGAGATATACGAAATCAATCGCATACTCATGAAGAAAGAGGGCAGCTCTTGGAAAGGGGGGCGTGGCACCTCCCATATAAATCGATTATACTGCATATCTCTGAAAGTATTCATGGTACAGTACTGGAACTTCGTATGGAGATATGTATATAGTTGAAATCAAGACCATACTCATTGAGAAAATTTGGGCTATTTGAAAAGGGGTGTGAGGCCTACAAACTACCGACCCTTAGCTATCTTTGAATGAATTTTTTTATTCTTCTGTAGGTGTGTTTGTGAGTGATCTCCTCCTAAATGGTTGTACGGATTTTAACGAAACTTTTTGTGTATTTGAGTGGGTCTCTGGATGGTTTAGTTTCCCAATTTAATCCGACAGTTGGCGCTGTAGTTGAGTTATTACTAAAAATTTTATTTATGATCCGATTTAGCTAATGTTTTAAATATGTATGCAATACTATAGCAAAACGTGCTGCCAAGTGGTGCTGAAGTCGAGCTATTACTAAAACTAGCCAAGTGAGAAAAGGGGCCGTGAAGGTTAGATTAAGTCGACCTGTTGCACCATTGAGTATATCGAACGCTCCTGCGTTGCAATTGGCCCATTGGATGTGATTTTCCAATATTATTATGCGTTCAAACTTTTAAGGTATTTCGTCTGAAATAAGTATACGTATATTGCATTTCTAAAGAACAATGATTCGCACCCATTTTGAAATTGCCACCTACTATACTGTAAAGCTTCTAGGACATTCACTATAGAACCAGGTCATTGTTGCCGCCAGGGAGTGAAGAGGAAAAAATTTATTTCGCTTTGCGAATAACCGTGCTATGAAATGCCGCACAACTGGAGAAATTCAAGAACGGATATAACACTTACCTTAGGTTATTTAAAGCGGCAAATGACCACCAAACCTTAATCTTAGCAGACAAATGTGCCAATGAAAATCGTTAACGTGAATTGTTAATGAAAATGTTGGACAAAAAAGATTCAATGAAATATATAAAAATTTTGGGCAGGACGAAGTTCGCCGGGTCTGCTAGTTTAGTATAAACATACATATGAACATACATACATATAGCAGCAGTTTATTTCATTTAAAGAAATGGCGTGCCGTCCATTTCCGCTGTGACGTACATATATAAATAGTGCATATATTAAGGGGCAAGATTTAACTTCTTCTGGCAGGGCTACATCTAGAGTCTTCTAACTGTATCTCCTTGATATGATGCCTACAACGAGGTGGATATCTAGACTAGGTTGATATCTAGAGTTTTCTATAAATAGCTTTGCTACATTTATAGTAGGTGCATTTTTTTGCAACCGTGCTACAAAAGAACACTCGCTTAAATGACGAAATACACGCAAAGCAACAACACAAACTGGGCTATTTATCCGAGCTCAGCAAGGTCGGTTAAAAGTACGCCACCTGAAGGCTAGGGTTGGTAAGTGAAAAAAACTACTCTATTGTGAATTGTTAATGGGAAAGTGGAGAGGGAAATTTTTGCTTCCTTTTATACGTGACTTATATTTTAAAAGAGTATATATATTATGCAAATACCTCGCATAATTACTCATTTAAATTGGTTTTTGTATCTAAATCCCGTTAAACTAATCACATTTTTTTGCCAGCTACCAACAGGGTTGCTTAAGTAGCTAAAAGGAAATTTTACCCGAGTTGAGCGTTCTTTTGTCGCTCGCTTACAAAAAAATTCAGCTAGAGTAAATGGTGGTCTGAACATACAACATTCAAAGCGGTCTGGACATACAACATTGCAAGTTGATAAAAGCGTTGTAATAATAAAATATCACAGTCCCATAGAATTTGTTTTGATATCGTTTGATTTTGTAATTTTAGCAAAAGTCATTATAAACAATTTATGAGATTGAAAATGAAACATACAAGTGTCATATTTAATCAATAATACCGATTATTTCTTGTATTCAAATGAATAAAAAAAATTTTTATTTGTCAACGGTATTGTGGCTTATTAACATTTTATTTTTTATATTGTTATTGAGCTTTGTACCACGATTATGTTTTTTAAGATAAATGGAAAAAGGAACAAAGTCTAAGCGGTAGAAGTTATAGCAGCTATTTAGGAGATCACCACATGTCCTTATCAGACTTATTTTTCTAGACCTCAGCGAAATTAAAAATATTCAAGACTGCACTTAAGGAGGCTAAGCACAATGTTTAAACCCAATTTCGTCGAGATAGGTAAAGTAGTTTTTGAGATACGCATATATGATATAAGTGGGCAGTGCCATCCCCATTTTCCTAAAAATTCTTGAAAAAGCACTTCTTTGCTAAAGAGCCATGGTATATATCAGTTTTGAATAAATATTGATGAATTCTTTAGCCACACTGCTCAAAAATTCTGAAAGTACGGTACATAAACAATATAAATTCAAGGCCGTATCTAAGAAAATTCGCTTCGACAGTCGAAAAGCTTCGACAGTTTTTGTGCAATTGCAATAAATGAGCTATCAGTTTATTTAACCTTCGAAAGACACACTGGGGTGTAAGACACCCCACACAATTAGGTGATTCACAAGACGTGTTAAGCGTCGTAAAATCTTAAGCTTAACGATTATTTCTGTAAAATAACGGTTTAAGTGGTTTTAAGAGGGGCTAATTATATATTTTTTATCAGTTAAGAGACATTTCGGTTTAGTTAAAAATCCTCGAAAACCATGTTAATCATTATTTTACATTAAAAAATGTTAAGCTTAAGATTTTACGACGGTTAGCACGTTTCGTGAATCCCCTAAATGTTTACTGGGTTGTGGTTTGTTTACTTCTAACATGTGGAAATATACCGTTACCTGTATTTTAGCAACTCCATTTTCACCATTCAAATTCATACAATAAGCCGTCAGTTGGTGGTGCGTTCTCATTTTACGTGAATCAAAAGAAGTAATTGGGTGTAATTTACCCCAGTGTGTAGTTCGAGTATTTTTTTTACATATATAGCCTAGTTTGGTCAAAGGTTATTCTATTTATTTTTTTAAATTCAGCTTCTTCAAGTAGTGATTTTATTTTAGAGTAATAATGGCAATGTGCTCTGGAAACCGGCCGCTGAAATAGAGGGAGGAGCTTTCGGATTCAAATACAATAAATATTATCAATGCAGGACATTCGAGCTTCACCTAACCTAAGGCTTCCAAAAACTGCTCGATGTGAATTTTGCGACAGAAAATGGAGCGAAAGACGTCTAAGGCCTGCGCAAGCTACTACTTACATATGGGTGAGGAACATAGGGCTATGATTTGCTGCCAGTGCGCAGAAAGAGGTTAAATTAAATTTATGAATTTATAATTTTCTTACAATTTGAAGTTCTTAGATAAGCTAAGTTTGCTCATTATATTTTATGAATAAGCTGTTTTTATAATCTTTTATTATTTTATTTTTAGTCTAAGCTCTTTCCAGATATCTGATTTAGTTTTTCAAAGTTTTTTTTCTTGGAGTGCAAAGCCTATTGTTAAGTCGCATCTTGGCTCCCTAGTAATTACCTTTTTTTTTTACTCCTTTTACTATGTACTCTTTGTATATAAAACCGATTACCGC
>NW_023458939.1:23002-36780 GCF_013731165.1 Rhagoletis pomonella
TTTTCTTCATTTCACTACAAGTAGAGAAATTCTGATCGAATTTAACACCTATTTTTGATAAACTTTTTCGTTATGTCAATAAAAGCTAACCATGCAATTATATGATCTGGTACCTTTGAAAAATACAATAAGACATTTAATTTTAAATTTATTTTATCTAAATATTTCCAGCGTAATATATGCAAAAAAGCTTAAGCTGTGTGTTTTAAAAGCAACCTTTCCATTGGGGTGCAATTTACCCCAGTGTGTCGTTCACGTCAAATAAAAAAGGTGTGTCCTCCGAAGGTTAAAAATAGATTTACAGTCTTATGATGTACCACGAACGATAGGCAACACGAACGATTCGTCTGCAGAAGAATGCTTCAAAAATTAGTATGGCGGCATCATTCTAGCCGGTTTAAACGCATCCGAGACCATTGCAACGTAATCAGTGTTGCCAAACATGGACTTTTCCTACCAAAACTGGTAGGTTTTTTTCCATTTGGTAGGTTGGTAGGCTTGATAGGATTTTGTTAGGTTTCGGGACAATGAGTAATGGTTATTTGCGAAAAATAGAAAATATGTACGTATCTCCAAATATTTTAGGAACCTTTTTAACAAATATTTCACCGGCGCGTTCGTATAATGGCGGCCACAAACATGTAAATATACCTGATTCCTAAGTACAAACGTATAGCGTATACGTTATTATTGTCAATATGCAATACGGACATCCATATATCCGTGACCTAAGGGTGAAAAGGTGCCAAGTCCATTTTCAGAAATTTTTAAGGAGGGACGAAAAATCGATGTAGCTTCGTATTACCTGTCATTCTGCATCAAAAAGTAAACTTAAAAAAATGGACTTGGCACCTTTCACCTTTAGGTAGCGATATAATGTATGGCCTATTTGGACCAAGATTCCAGAGAAGTCTGCCAATGGGCTCGTACTCAACTATATTTCAGGCGGAAGTCTTCGAAGTCCGTGTTCGCGAATGTCATCGTAGAGGCAAATGAGACCAGAATAACTATTATGTCGGACATTCAGGCAGCGTTAAATGCCCTAGAGTCTTTTAAAACGGCATCTAGGCTTGTAAACTCTTGAACCACCTGCGAGCCCACAATAGCGTCACGCATTTAGGATTTGAAGGCAACGAAAGAACTGACTGTCTCGCAAAGCGTGAAGCCCAAATGCGTTTGCATGGTCCCTAGCCTTTCTGTGGTACATTTAAAGGATACACTGCAGACCTACTTAGGGGCTAGCTGGGAGTAATCTCAAATTGCTGCCTTCTGGCGGAAGTCAAAGGGAATAAGACAATCAAAGATATGCATAAGACTTTCCAGGAACTCCGAAAGACACCTTGAACTTAGAACTCTTACTGGCAACCTGACAGCACACTGCAAGTTAACGTACGGTTTTAATTAAATGGGTCTTTCTGCAGAGACGAACTATAGGATTTTGCCAGCTGGTGAAAGAAACCCCAGAGTATATGTGCCTGTCCACGAAGCATGAATCGTAGATTTATACACCTTGGAGAACGATTGCCTTCTCCACCTAATATTTTGAACATGGCCTCATCCAAAGTGCTGAGCTTTTTAAATAGCCTAAGGTCGGAGTCGGCCGCTGTAGTGTAGTGGTAAGCAGTGCGCGCTTCCACTCCGCAGCACCTGGGTTCGAACCCTGGTGAAAGCAACATCGCAAAAATATAGAAAAAAGGTTTTTTCTTAACAGCGGTCGTCCCTCGGTAGGCAATGGCAAACCTCCGAGTGTATTTCTGCCATCAAAAACAGCTTCTCATAAAAATACAATTGCCGTTCGGAGTCGGCGTAAAACTGTAGGTCCCTCCGCTTTGTGTGACAACATCAAGGCGCACGCCACAAATCGGAGGAGAAGCTCGGCCAAACACTAACATATGTGTAGACGCCAATCTATTATTATTATTATAAAGGTTGGAGTGATTACAATTTTGATTTAGCACAATATATCTTCTTAGGTCGCAGCGCGGATATGTTCGACATAATAATAATAATATCGTTACTAGACACGAATAAAGAGCTCGGAAAAACTCTTTGGGGAGTTCTGGAGAATACTGTTGCACTCGAAATATTGACCGCGGACATAAGTTGATAGGTCTTTCTTCGCTGTCAAAGAGGTTAACGCGGCTTTATTTGCCATCACCTATGTTAAGAGTCTTTCTTCGGCGGAATTTTTTTTACGCCTCTTTTTTCGCTATCAACTTCTGAGCTCGCGTCTTTATTCGTATCTAATGACGATATGTGTGTATGTGTAAAGAGACATATATATATATATGGATAAGTCTGTACAGTAAAATGGATCGTTATACGCATTTAATTTTTTTTTTATTAATCTAGTTGTGTTTTAGTTTAACTAGTTTATGTTAACTATGTTTTTAAAACATTTGACATTGAAAACAAATATTAAAACTCAAAAAAATTTTTGGTAGGTTTTGGTTGGTTATAGTAGGAAATTTTGGTAGGAAAAAAAATTTGTCTGTGGCAACGCTGAACGTAATATATGAAAAGCAAGACGAAGATGACCGATAGAGTAATAAAACCGCAATCAGCGATGTTGTCGTCTGCAGACGAATCGTTCGTGTCGCCTATCGCTCGTGATACAGCATAGGCAGTGTTGCCATCTTTTGATTTTCAAAAAGCACCAAAAACTTGGGAAAAAGGCGTTTTACCACACTAAAAGCACCACATTTTTTTGAATCAAGGGATGCTTTTTTCATAACATAATACCGAAGTACTGCACATTCAAACTGGTATATCTCGAGATAGAAAAATCGAATCGTATCAAACGAAAATGATTCCCTAATTAGAAATGAGCAAATAATTTAATATTTTCATTATATAACCTCAAATATCGCTAAAACCCGTGTTTTTGGCACTTTGAGGTTAGGATATCTCAAAATTCTAGTGCTAGAGCAATTGTGAGGCCATATTTGGGTTCAGCACCAAGAAACGACGTGTTTTACTCAGGTGGTAAAAAAAACAAGATTTGTACAAATAATTGGAAAAGAAAAAAATAAATACTTAACTTACTTGCGTACTAGCATTTTCAACGCTAATAGAATTTAACAAGGTGGGTTTGCAACTTCAGTTTTTTATCAATCATGGTTGTATTTTAGTCCATTTAAATTTGTAGATTCTTGCAAATTCAGTGCTGCCAGAGCCTTAAATATTCCAAATTATTTCAGGTTTTAACTATCTCTAAGTAATTTTAGTTCAGAAAAAAGCACTAAAAAATGCACTAGGCACTAAATAATTTTTTTTGTCGTTTTAATTTTCAAAAAGCACTAAATCTAGTGCTTAAAGCAAATTTTAGATAGTACTACATATTTTGAAATTGTGGAATTATCGAAGGTCAAAATTTAAAAAATTAAGAGAAATTTTGGTTTTTTTATTTTACCCGAAAAAAATCCCAACAAGCCAAGTCCGACAGAAGATTATTATATACCATTTTAAAGGCCTATATATCCTCTTCCCAGACCATATTCAATCTTTGAAATCGAATCAAAAATAGTCATTCATAAACTTATGCATCTACAAAATCGTATTTTCTGACCTAAATTGACAGGTCCCGACCTCTGAATGACATCTAAAAAATCTATAAAAAGTGGCAATAATATTTCTCATAAAACCGAATAAAATTAGGGGGTAGGGTCTCCAAATTTCTAAAAGAAAAACATTTTCGATAGGCACCCTAGTAGTAATAGATAAATGCTCAAGTACGAATGTAACGGTTGTTTTGAAAAAAGAGGCGTTCAGGAATTATTTTTATGTTGTACTCGACCATAGATACAACCTACACTAGGTTTTGTTTCGGGCGTATTTCATACCTTTTTCTTAGCACCGTCTAATCTAAACCATATCAATTTTTGGTTAGCTGTAAAGCAATATCTCAAGTAGCACACTGGTGTATACATTGGTGTAAATTTATGGATTTTGGTACAAATGTGATTAGATTGAATAAAAAAAAAGAACGTTTTGGTGTATTTGTTAATCAACCAGTATTTCTTTCAAATCAAAATTCTACCTTTAACATTTTGGTACTATTTATTCATTGAGATTAGTACGAAAACTACACCAGCTCCTAAAATGCGCCACTTTTTTCATTAAGGTCACAAATAGCTCCACGTTAGCAAATATTATTAAAATTATTCTGGCGACATTCTGAGTAGTGATGTGCTGAATTCTCTGTACCCAATACTTAAAAAAAATTTCGGTACCCAACACTTCCTTTTCGGTTCCCGATACCGATTCGACACACTAAACTTTCGTCATTATATCTGTGCCGTTCAATTAAAGTAGCTTAAGTCACTTTAGATGGTTTGACTTTGAATTAAAACAAAAATCAGTTTCCTTCGAAATTGTTTTATATTTTAATTAAGATTCTATTATAGGGGCATCTTGAACGTTAAAATATTGTTTGGGAATCCAATGAAATGTTGCTTTAAAGGGAAAAGGACCTATCTCGACATAGGTTACCTTTCCGGGAAAAAATTATTGATATTTTATACGACATCGCCTAAAAACCCAAAATGTACAAATAAGACGGTCCTTTCCCAATAGATGAGCAATGTGTTTGTATGTATGTAGTTAAGTGAAGCAAGCATAATGTGTGCGCAAGGCAGGCAATTAAATCTGCCACCTTATTAAATTCGCCCTGTTACTGATGTCGCAAAACACACTCTCGCCTTCTTTTACTTATCGCAACCGTCTTTCCAACTGCAATAGTTCTGGTTGCAATATTATTTATTTTTAATAGCTGACACTATATGTATGTGTACATATAACTCATATTTTTGGCTGTTGCGCGCTTTTATTAGAAATTCCAAGATTTCAGTACCGAGTATCGAAAGTATTTGGTACTTTTTAAATCGAGTGTCGATCAATACTTAAAAGTAGCGACTCAGCACATCAAAAATTCTGAGAGCAATTGACAGTGGTGCAAAGAATTCATCAAAAAATTAATATTGAATACACCACACAGTAGCTTTGTTTCTTTACAGATAGGCGCATTTACACAAGGTAGTGATAGCCGAATATAAGTAAAAGATTACAAAAGAAAATTACAAGAAACACATAATTTTCACGTTATGCGGTGAAAAATTCAGCTGTTGCCCCAATATTAGAGAGATTAGGCACAGCTACTTTGATTTGCTTCCTTTACATATTTTTGTATTTTTTAATAAAAATGGGCGATTTATTAAATTTCATAAAGTGTGGCAAAACGTGAGTATTTGTGAACAATTTTTAAACATAAAATGCGATTAAAAATTCGCAGCAAATACATATGTTCAGTTGTCAAAAGCATCGGTCAGGTGTTTACTAGCTAGTTTCTGCTAGTTTGCGTTTCTTGACTTTTTCTATATTTCACTCGCTGTGAGCGTAATTCTGGAATTCTTCCCATTCTACTTCCAGATAATGATCTGCTAGAAAAGTAAAGAAACAAAGCTAGTGTGTGTGTACATAATACACTGCCTGTTTTAATATCAGCTTATTATACATACCACAAGTAGAGCTGCTTTCAGTGTTGCCGTTTTGCTCAATTGGTAGTTTCATTTCAGGGCTGTTCTGGTTTCGTTCGAAATTGATTTCTCATCGATTTGGATTTCCGATTCCGAATTTTAAAGATGTTTTGCAATCCTATCGCAGTTTTGAAGTTATAATAGAAAATAAATCCTATTCGAAATGTCAAAAATGCATTGAACTGTTGTTGCATAGTATTTGTTTATTAAAAGATTTGTAAAAATTTTAAATAAATCTTGTCGAATGGCGGTAATACAATGGTGATGTGAAAGTAGAAAAGCGTACTGAAAGCGTGCTAAAATGACCTAAAACTCGTACCGAAATATTAAGATTATGTTGCTGACATTCCGTAATTTTATTGCATCATGGTTAAATAAAAACAAATAAATAAAAATAAAATTGCGCGAGCACAGTAATACATTGTTTTTGTTACCAAATATAAAATGTTTATATCGATTGTATTTTTTTACATTTTAGACATAAAATAATTGATATAAATTGAATTAATCTCAAAGATTCATACTTTTACATAAAGTAAAATCAGAAACGAAATAAAATATCAATATCTGATGATTAAAAAAGATCGGTAGTTTGGAAACTGATTTGGTAGGATTTTTTGTTCCTAAAAACATTGTCGAGTGGTAACACTCGTTGGTATGATTAATACACTGGTGAAATATGCATCAATAAGGCACCCCTACACGCTTAAAGTTTGTACTAATGATTCAACATCGTGCCTTCACAAATGCAACTATAAGTTGCATAGTACATACGAGTACGAACAACAGCGAGAATTTTTTTTTTAACATAGGTGAACGCTGATTTGTTTTCTTCTTTTCGTACGCGAACGTTAACAAAACATGTTGAAATGTATACGCTCGCGTTTGCGTTCGAATAATGGACGTGTGGTAGGCGCTTAAACTTCTGTCAACTGTGTTCATTTGACAAGAAACATTTTTTATACCAAATTCTCAAACTGAATTGTGTCTAGGGCAAAATAAATACACCGTTCTTGGCTTTGTAAATATTTTTGTACCAAACTCAAGAATCAGTGTAAGTTTTCAACGACGACCATATTTTCAAAGTATTATAAAAGTAAGGCTAAGTTCACAACCTAGAGTGATAGAGTTACGCGATGCAATGGAAATCGCTCAATCTAAAGAAACTTCTTCGCCAGCATAATCGCTGGCGATTAAAAAGGAGCTAGTGTCTAAATTGTAGCAAAATTATACACAACTAATTTTTTATAATAGAGGAGTTTACGATGAATAGCATTTTAGATTTAAAGTTGCTGCGTACCAATCTAGCACATATTTTGTTGTTGGGAAAGCAACAAAACGTGTGATACATTGCTACGTAGGGATTCCCCTAATATATTTTTTTGTTTCCACAACCCTTTGACAATTTATACCGAAACTTAAGCATATTGTATTGCATATAATAGCAGTGTGTAAATGTTGGTTAGAAGCGATTTTTATGTATTCTCGCTACGCTAATACGTTAGGTTGTAAACTTAGCCTAATACTGAAACTCAGCTGGACGCCATATTAAAGCTGTATGACTATTATTTAACTAATTTAACAATTTCATTATGTACATTGGCTCAACTATGCCACTTTATGGGTATTTTCGAACCTTTTTTAAACAGCGCATCTCTTAAAAATTTAATAATGGCGAAAAACTCATTGCTTTCAAAATATAAGTTTTTCCAGATTTATTTAAAAATCTTCAAAGTAGTACCGAAATTCACTCGACAGAATGTACCTCGTTTTTAAATTAGGAACTCACATTCATTATATATTCGCGATTTTCTTGCCTGCATATTACGAAAAGGAATGCTGAGATTTATAAAAAGAATTCCAAATCGTGCAGATTAAAAAAGAGCTTCGGTATAAATTGTATGTCTGAGTTAATTTTAAATTTTATTAGTAGTAAATTTTATTCCTCGAATCCTTTTGTACTCTCACACTCATTAAAATATATTTGTGCTAGTATATGATGTAAATTCTTTACCATTATGGTGTATGATTTGAGCCAATACCAATACGTATTTTAAACCAACGGAGTTTATATTATATTCTAGAAACAAGAAAACTTGTATACCACTGGCATAATATATATGCCGAAAATCTGTAAAAAAAAAATTTACGGTAGGTGTAAATAATGCACGAAAAAGCGGTATAACCTTTACACTGAATCGAAATCAACTGTTCAAAAACTGCGCTTAGAAATGGCATATTTTTTATATTGAAAATGTATATCACGCCGATGTAAAAAATACACAAAATACTTTGGTATATTTTTGACTTTTGTGCTACTTGAGATGTATACAGTTTCGATGGTAAAGAATACAAATTTGGTATTCTTGGTAGTCGAAACTTTATATCTAATGTATGTTTGTATGTATGTATAGATATACATACATATGTACCTACTATAGGTATTTACATATAATTAGATATGTATGTATTTCCTGCTGAATATGCATGCATATAATTTTCGTTACTCTGTGGTTTTTTGCTTTTGAATGTAAAAAATTTTAAAACTTATGCGAAGCTCACCTGTCATCATAAGCAAATCCGGCATTCAGAGTATTCATATACAGCACAAAAGCTAGGGTACAGCAGCCTAAGCTCGTATAGTCCATACTGAAAACAAACAAACGAAAATTTTATAAAACAAACTTTTATAGATATTCGTGTAAAATAACACCGTCCGACAAGAAAAAACAAAGCATTTTCGGAAAGTACTAAGTCATTCACATTTTCTATGAGGAAAAAGAACCTTTAACAACCTCTAATGTGATAAATTCTTTCTTTTACATATAGTCTGTGACCGTGTTTTTATACTACATATTTTAACCTCTAAAGCTTTGAGGATAGGCACTGAGGAGGAGACACTAGCTACAAAACCAAAGAAGGCAAAAATGACGGACTTCTAGCTGCCGACAAAATGAAGCCACACCAATTCCTCAACCCATCGCGCTCCGCAAAACTAAGAAGACGCACCTGCCAAAGGAAAAGAAGTAGATAATCTATCTAAACTAATTATATAAAGAGCAGTCCCTTTTTTTGTAACAGGTAATTTCGCGAACAGCTGGTCCGATTTTCGTGAAATTTTGTGTATGAATAGCTATCAGCAACAACCATGTCATACGAAAAAAAAATTTAATTTTTTCCAGCAGCTAGACCGGGGTCCGATTTGCTTAAAATTTGGTACGTAGGTAGCTTTTTGTCTAGATTAGCATATAGTGATATATCTACTATATATTTGTGTGTATGTATGTATGTATGAATGTCAGACTGTCCCAAGAATATATGGAAAAAAATGGTTTGCAAATTTTGATATGCATACCCGCTATATTTGTGCTTTTTACCCTAAATAGCATATATATGAAGTTTTATGGCCGTAGGCTAACGATAACCCGTGCCGACTTTTAGTTGAAGTTTTAGTTAATAACTTGAACTAAGGCTGCCAAATCGTCGTAAAAGCAATAAATTCGAAATGTTTCCTATATTTTAACGCGTATGATGAACATTAAATTATTAAATTCAATTTGTGTTACAAATTTTTATCCTCATTTAAAAAAAATACCTTTCATAACACTAAATAATCAAAATAAAACGTTTCAGTTTTGACATGTCCTCTCGGGTTGATATAATGGTTGTACTTCCGTATGACATAAAAAAAATTTAACTAAATATAATTTTCATATCGTACTGATTTACAACAAGTGAACAGCCTGAAGGGACACATAAAATATGAAAGCATATGATTTCGTTTATTTAATACTAGCTTTTACCCGCGGGTTTCACCCAACGCCAGAAGCAATTAAAGGGGTCATGTGACTTGTGGTTCCGAAGTTATGGCTGATAAAAAATTCCAAGCCTACGTTAAGTGCTACACCCCCTTTTACAAACTCATTTATATATAACTTACTATAAGCACCTACTATAGATATGTCTGCATACCAAATATTATGTTTATATGACTTATTGTTCTGAAGTTACAACTGGTAAAATATTCCACGCCTTTGGGATTTGCCGCCCCCTTTCACAGTCTTATTTATATATATATACCTTACTTTAAGCATCTACCATAGATATGTCTGCATACCAAATTTCAAGTTCATGTGACTTACTGTTCCAAAGTTAGAGCTGATTAAATAATTCACGCATATGGGAGCTGGAATTAATTTTATTTATCTCGACAGCAAGTTCCAATGCTCTACCACAAATATTTCATGAGACATACAACATGAAAATTTTAGTTAGTATAGGAGGTGCCACGCCCTTTTCCAGTACCGCCCATCTTTCTCTTTGCCTATAACCTTCCCGGGGTAAAAACAAATAAGTGTGCAAAGTTTCGTGCGATTCCGTGTCGCGATTCAGAAGTTATAAGGTAATAAACAAACAGACATTCACATTTATATATATAGATTTTGTAAGGCATTTTTTTTAAGAAAAAGGAATGTAGTAGAAAAGCTGAATTTAATAATTTTGTATTCATCATACAATTAAAAAATGTTCAGAATTGCACGTTTTCAGGAGATACACAAATTTTTCTACTAGAAAAGATATATATGTACGGTAGGATTTCTCCCAAAGACATCGAAACAATTAATTAATGGAAAACGCATAATGGATTTGAAGGGGTGTATTTCAAGGCCGCAAAACTATATGTTTGTTAGTCGAATAATTTGTGCATGTCCTGAAAATTTGCAATTTTAGACTATTTTTTAACGTGGCAGTATTAATTAGAAAACTTGAAAAATATGCTTTGAAATGTTTATCCTTTAGTATCCTTATATATATTAATAAGATTTAAATTAAACTAAGATTCTTCCAAACTCATTCAAAATTAAAAATCTTGAAGGATAATATTTGTAAAGGACATTTTTGACATGCTCCACAAGGATAATTGAAAACAAAAGTTATAGTTAATCTTGTTTCGAATTGTTCTTTGATTTGATACCCATATCTCCATAATTTGTGTAAACTTTTGGAAATATATTATAACTTATGGTCCTTTGGAAAAAATCCTTACTACCAGGTAAAAAACCAAAAACGCAGATTTACTAAATCTTATGTCCTAATACTGTAGGGAGTATAGTAATACGGTCTTATAAGGTAGTAAAATGAGTAAATTAACAAAACACGCGAACTGCAACAAGCTTGTTCTGATAACTTTGACTGCAAGTTTGCCGTGTTAGAATTGCATAAAATTTTATTCGGATATTTTTTAAGATAACACCAACGAAATGAGGGGGTATGCGTCAAAAAATAACAATGTTGGTTTTTTGGGACAGTCTAATGTATGTATGTGCCAGGTGCAGCCTAAACGGACGGACAGAATCGAACAAAATCATGACAGAGTATTGCCATGACACCTGGGCCTATAATAGTGTAAAAAAATTGGGATCCGACCAGGGGGCGTGGCACCTCCCGTTAGGCGTCAAATTTTTAATCAGCTAGAACTTCCAGACCATAAGTCCCATGAACTTGAAATTTGGTATGCAATCATATATATGGTAGGTGCTTACAGAAGGGTATATATAAATGAGTAAAACATGTTATCAGCTATAACTTCGAAACCATAAGTCCCACGAACTTGAAATTTGGTATGCAGACATACCTATGTTAAATGCTTATATTAGGGTATATATAAATGAGTTTGTGAAAGTAGGCGTGGCACATCCCATATTCGGAACCATCCGTCACATGAAATTGAAATTTGGTATGCGTACATATCTATGGTACATATCTATAGTAAGGTTTACACAAATGGGTTTGAAAAAGGGGGCGTGACACATCCCATATTAGGGGAAAAGTTTATCAGCTATAATTTCGGAACTACAAATCTCACGAACATGAAATTTGGTATGCAGGTGCTTATAGGAGGGTATATATAAATGGGTTTAAATGGGGGCGTGGCATATTCCATAGGCGTGAGATTTTTAAGAGCTATAACTTCGAAACTATAAATCCCATGAACTTGAAATTCGGTAAGCAGGTGCTTATAGGAGTGTATACCCTGTGGGGAAAATCTCTAGTTCTGAACTGGTGCGCTTCTAGTACATTTAGACCCAGTACTGGTTCGCGGTAAATCTCTTTTGCATGCAAGCAACTGGCGAATTTAACATGGCGATGTCCTAGGAAGTGTCAATTGCCCCCCCCGCTGCATCCCTTTTTCGATAGTTCCGAACTAGTCATAAATTCTATAGTTCCGAACCAGTTCTAAAATCGACAGACGAAAGAAAAAAGTATCATGATTTTTCATTCTGTTTGGTTCTTCCGTGTTTGCGATTTTAAGTTATTTTGGAAGAAATGTGTTTTCAATTTGAAATAAAATTTGTTTGAATGATTGTAAGAAATGTACGTTTACATACCTTTAGCTGTAGCATAGGTGCTCGCTGTTATTTCTTAGATTCCAGACTGTCACAAGATGTTGAAATTTTGACACAAATTTTAGTTTTGTATTGGTGTGCAGCCGTTTCTATGGTAGGTGGTTATAAAAGAGTATGTATGTATATGCAAATGAGTTTGGAAAAGAGGACGAGCCACATCCAATAGGCGTGGAATTTTTTATCAACTATAACTTCGGAAACATAAGTCCCACGAACTTGAAATTTCTTACGCAGACATATATACGGCAGATGCTAATAGGAGGGTGTTTGTAAAAGGGGGCGTGGCATATCTTATAGGTAGGAATTCTTATCAGCTACAACTTCACAACCATACGTCACATGAAGTTGAGATTTGGTATGCAGTCATATATGTGGTGGGCGCTTATAGTACGGTATATACGGCAGATGCTAATAGGAGGGTGTTTGCAAAAGGGGGCGTGGCGCATCCCATACGCGTGGAAATTTTTATTAGCTATAATTTCGAAACCATAAGTCACATGAACTTTAAATTTGGTATACGGACATATCTAATGTATGTACTTTTAATATAAATATTCAAATGGGTTTCTAAAAGGGGGAGTGGGATATCTCATAGGGGTAGAAATTTTTATCAGCTACAACTTCGAAGCCACAAGTCACGTGAACTTGAAATTTTGGTATGCAGACATATCTATGGTGGGTTCTTATAGTAGGCTATATATAAATGAGTTTGTAAAAGGGGGGCGTGGCCTGGTCAAAGCAACATGGCAAAAAATATAGAAACAGGTTTTTTTCTTGACAGCGGTCGTCCCTCGGCAGGCAATGGCAAACCTCCGAGTGTATTTCTGCCATGAAAAACAGCTTCTCATAAAAATACAATCGCCGTTCGGAGTCGGCGTAAAACTGTAGGTCCCTCCGATTTGTGTGAAAACATCAAGGCGCACGCCACAAGTAGCAGGAGATACTCGGTCAAACACTAACATATTTGTAAGCGCCAATCTATTATTATTTATATAATTTCAAAACCATAAGTCACATTAAATTGAAATTAGTTATGCAGACATATCTACGGTAGGTGCTTATAGTAGGCTATATATACATGAGTATGTAAAAAGGGTCGTGGCACTTAACATAGGCTTGGAATTTTTTATCAGCCATAACTTCGGAACCACAAGTCACATGACCCCTTTAATTACTTCTGGTGTTGGGTGAAACCCGCGGGTAAAAGCTAGTATTAAATAAACCAAATCATATGCTTTCATATTTTATATGTCCCTTCACTTGTTGTAAATCAGTACGATATGAAAATTATATTTAGTTAAATTTTTTTTATGTCATACAACCATTATGTCAACCCGAGAGGACATGTCAAAACTGAAACGTTTTATTTTGATTATTTAGTATTATGAAAGGTATTTTTTTAAATGAGGATAAATATTTGTAATACAAGTTGAATTTAATAATTTAATGTTCAACATACGCCCTGTCACACCTATTAAAAATTGCTATTTAATTAATTATTTTATTTATTTTAACTATTTTATTAATTGTTTCGCACCAGCTTAAGGATAAGGATCTTTACCTCAATTATAAAAAAAATCGGCTTATCAGAAGAAGATCGCGCGAGAGAATTGGAAACCGATTAGCCACAGTTCAGCGAATAGAAGATATGGCAAGACTTAAACTTTATCGAGTTATAATATTTATAATTCTGTTAAATTAAATTAATTTTATAACAAAAACCTCACCCGTTTACTTTACCCCAATGTTCACACCAAATGTGGTATTTTTTAGTAATGGCTAAAAAACATGTTTAAAACTTGACTTCGGTCAACTCCCACGTTAAAAGAAAAAAAAA
>NW_023458939.1:36790-54473 GCF_013731165.1 Rhagoletis pomonella
CTCATTAAAACTCGATCAGACTCCACAATGGGTCATATGATCCCAGAAATATGCTGGAAGGAGCACTTGCACAAAGTGTTAAGCCATTGTATCATTTACTTTAGACCTTCCGTAAAGTTTTGGTTGGTTTTAATGAAAACTAGAGTGCCAGTTACTGTCGAAATTCGACAGTTTTTCTAGTTTTTAGGAGCCTTCGAGAGGGTTTCTAACTTAACACGTAGCAAAACTTATACGATACAAATTAACTTACCGGAACATCTTCTGCTTTGGAACTAAAACGAAACTAAATTTGTTTTATCTTAGAAAGTCTTTGGACTTCAGCAGGACTTAGAATTGACCCGATACATTCCACTTTATCGATAAATATTAATGATTTGATACATATCGATAGTTCGATGATTTTGAAAAACACTAAAATCATATAACTCAACAAAATTCGTTAACTCGACCAATTTCAATAACTGTGAAATTCGAGGGCTCGATAAATTTCGATAAATCAAAAATGTAAATTCTTTGGATACCTTTAAAAATTTTTACTTTTGACAGCTCCACATTTTTCGAAAGCTATCGAAAAATTTTAATAACTCATTACACTCTGTTAGCACGATAAAATTCGATAAGCAGTGATAAATCTATAAGCTTATATAATCTTGAAATTTCGATTAATGGATATATTTTGAAAATTCCATAAACTTCGATTCGATGAATCAACCAGTTTCAGTAGATCAATAATTATCGATAACTCTGTTAGTTGAAAGAACTCCATGCATTACTACATCTCGATAAATTTCGTTAAGTCTATAAATAATGATAATTCAATAAATATCGATAACTTGATACATTTCTTTAACGTCACAAATTTCGATAATCCCACATGTTTTTATAGCTCGATAACTATTCGTTAATTTCGACAACTAAGTTTCTGTGTCTATAAATTTCGACAACTCAATAAACATTGATCAATTTTCGATAATTTTCAATAATTCGATACGTTGTGATAACTTAATAAGCATGGATAAATTTCGATAATTATAAACTTCGATGATTCGATAAATTTCAGTAACTTTTATGGAAAATTTCAATTCAGTTACCCTAATTCTTATGTATTTCTCATTGTCTCCATTTTCGCCTTTATCTCCATTTTCGTCTTTATCTTCACTTTTGCCTTCTTTTTTTGTCTTCATCCTTATCACTTGTTTCTTCATATTTATCTTTATTTCAAAGTTTAATTTTAAATACGAAGTAAAAACTGCGAAAGAGCTTAAATTGAACAGGTTGCAAAAACACCCATACACAAATATGGAAATTTTTAAACAACGATTTTAAACCAATTTCGAAACTATAAAAAAACTCTCCTCATCTACAGAATTACCTTTCCAACGGTGTTCTTGGTTTTGAAATCAGTAAATTTACCTTGGTCTTCATCTTTGGTTTTATCTTTCATATCTTTGCTTTTATCCTTTTCTTTATCTATTCACGTAGATGAGATGTGATGACGGTGATAAGATGTGACGTGATTTTACGTCATAAATAGGATGTCATGTCATGTGTTGTCATATCCTGTGATGTAATGTCATATGATGGCATACCATATGATGTCATATCATGTGATGCCACGTTATGTAATGCGATGTCATGTCATACGATGTCATATCGTGTGCTGTCAAGTCATGTGATGTCATACTATATAATGTGATGTCTTATCATATGATGTCATGTCACGTGATATCGTATGATTTGATATCATATTATGTGATGTAAGATAATGTGATGTCTCATCATATCATGTCATGTAATGTGATCGCATTCCATGTTCCGATTATTAAATCGGTAACCCTGTCGATAACTGTTGCAATAAAAATACCGTTAACAATATCCATAAACATATAGAAAAATACAACGATTACAAAATCGATTTATTCATCGATATATAACAATCTTCAGTATCAATTATTATACATATCGATAACAATATAAATGAATAAAAAGATAACAAAATCAATTATTTAATCGATTATTATACCAATAACAATATCCATTATTCTATCGATAACAATATCGATTATTATATTGGTTATTATATCGATTACAATAGCGGTTATTTAATCAATAACAGTATCGATAACAATATCGATTATTTTATCGATAGCAATATCGAGTTTTATATCGATAACAATATCGACCTACATCCTCATCCTTTTCTTCATATTTATCTTTATTTTTGCATATTCCTCCTCACCTTTACCTTAAAGTGTTTAAATTTACTTTGATCTTCGTTTTTGCCTGTACCTCTAGGCATCTTTGTTTTTGTTTTTATTCTCAAACCGCTAAACAGCTGAGAACTACTTCCATGTGCATTATTCCCATTGAATTTGACAATTTACTCCCAACCAACCAACTGCCGCTAAAGAAGTTTCACTTCATAAATTCAAGAAATGTTCTTACCCTTTCAGTTACCCTAATTCTTATGTATCTGTCATTGTCTTCATTTTCGTCTTTAACTTCACTTTTGTCTTTTTTTTTTTACTTGGTCGTTATCATTTATTTCTTCATCTTCATATTTATCTTTATTTCAAAGCTTAATTTCAAATGTGTAGTGAAACAACAGGCGAAACATGTCAAATTGAACATATTGCAGCAACATGTATACACAATTCGAAAATGTTTAAACGACGGTTTTGGCCGTAATTTTCAATCAATTGTAAAACCATAAAAACTCTGCTCATCTACGGAATAATGCCTTTACAACGGTGTTCTTGGTTTTGTTATGTTAGCCTATTAATATATAGATTAATTATTCACAGGTAACTTTAAATCGGTTTTAAGCCAAAGATATGAATAAAGTTCTGGAACTCATCAATTTACGAATATGTCCCATTTACGTCAAATCGAAAAATGCACGGTATTAATCCAAACACCGTAGGGGGATAGATCCCCCCGCCCCCCCTTCATCAGTGAAATGAAACTTTTTATTTTTGAATTAATAACACAATACTATTTTACCCTTCCGAGTTATAATTTTTTTATTTCAGACTGATGACAAATTATCTTTTAATGAATATTTGAATATTTGCGAAATACACTGGGCCATTTTGCTGAGTTCCCTACAGTGTTAGGAAATAATCTATAATCTACACAAAAACTGAACTTTTCGACTGTAAATTGTATCGACTTTTTAATTTGCTAATATGCATGCATACATAGATTCCCTTCAAGACCACTGCTTTGACGGTATTCACGGGAAAGTTTATGTAGGTACATTTACATATTTTACACTTTTAAAATAAATGTCAAGGCAGATATTTTAAGATACACTTCTTGACAAACCAATTTTTTTAAGTTATTATGAATGGATAAAAGAGACATCTTCTTTGAATTCAATACTAAAACTCGACATTTCAAGTGCTTATCAAAACTTTATACATGTTAACTAGATTGGCCATTTATCTTAAAATTATATAATTTTAATTATTTGTTTATACAAATGCAGTTTACCAAAACCCATATAAATCCAACATTAACAAAATCAACAAACTTTCGTAAAGCTTTTTAATTAGATTTGATATAAATACATATTTTGAGTATGCAGTTTTGTAGCCCGATCAATTCAAAAAAAGTACAAGTTTACAATACATAGCTGCGTCTTATCGTTGATTTTTAATATATTTTTTTTGATGAAGGCGTTGCTAATTTCTTCATTAGAAAAGACGACGAACATACTTAGATAATATGGAAGAAAATTACCGACATCTATATTCAACATTTTTTTTTTATTGAGCTCGAGGCCGTTTTTAATGAAAAACTTATTGTGGAAAAGCAACAATAATTTGAAAAAATATAAGTTATAAAAGAAAGTTGTTGAATATAATTGTTATAAGGCCATAAAATAACAAAAACAAATTACCGACATCTTCAAAAATATGCCATACATCAACTGTGAATCACAGGTACTTTAAATTTGCACTTTATTAGACTAAAATTGAATGAGCTAAAAAACTGCAAAATATTAAGAGATAAAATTGAAATAGAAAGTTCGAAATTTTTACGAAAGTTTGTCGATTTTTTTTTAATGTTGTTCAAAGATTAAACTTATTTTCATTTAGTGTTTGTTAAGGAATAAACTATATTTTTATAAACAAATAATTAAAATTAAAATTTAATAAAATAAATAGTCAAATCTAGTCAATATGTGAATGTCGTAAAGTTATGATATTTAAGAACATCTCTTTCTTAATTAACGATGACACTGTTTCTATATGAAGCTGATTTCAACATTTTGTTTTAATAAAATTTTTTTTTTCAAAACTTATGAAGGCAAAAACGAGAAGGCGAAGACAAAAAGAGAATAAAATAATTTGCGGCAGTGAATTTTCAGATTTTTAAAACGGTATAGTAATTTAATTTTTTAAATTTAAATAAAGCATGAATACCTCATTGAATAAACGAATAGATCAAAAGCATATAACGGTAAAACTGGCACATACATAAATATATGAAAGAATGCACTCAGCCGACGCCTCTAGCCATTGTGTGTCACAAATTTAAGTTATCGATGGACATTTTTTTATTTCATCCCGCCAAAGCCAAATCCTGACTACGCCACTGAGTTGACTACTCAAGTCTCAAGAACGGGTGTTCAGAAAAATTTTATCATTATCAAAGAAATTGTCTGTTATTTGTTTATCCAAGCAAAATATGAAACCTTCGCTAACATCTATCTATAGCGGAATTCTTCCCTTTATTTTAATATATTATATATTATTTTCTGAAAACCTGTTAAAAAGATATAACCCATTTTATGGGAACCGATTTTGAGTGAACAATGCTTTACAAATATTTTATTTATAATCCCAAATATATGATATAAATCCCCTCGACCAAAAAACTTAAATTGAGTAACGCCGCTTCGAATTTTTACAATTGAGCGATTATCAAAAACCTGCTTTTTAAATAAAAAGTTGTTTATTGAAACTACCTTATTTTTTGCATCATATATGTGTGCAGGTTTTTAAACAAAATTCTTTCTCTAGCTAGAAAATTTTTAGCTTAGCTCTCACATTTATATGTATGTACGTTTTATCGTTAATGCACAAACGAAAAACCTTGTCTAAGAAAATTTCCTGATTTTGCACTTGAGCTAGTTGCTGGTGGGAGCACTCGGGCCCCTCTGTTGGGGGCCCAGTCAGCATTGTTTCTTTTGCTGCCCGTTAAATCGATTGTTGTTCAACATATATCGTGTATAGAAATTTAAAAATCACCGCAATTTAAAATTTTTAGAGTTTTGATAGTTTTTAATTTTTTTGAAGCTTTCCCTTTTTAATAACTTGAGCGGAATTCCAAAATTCTCTAAACTTTCAAAACTTTGTGAAATTGACAAATTTTAGTAAATCCCAATAATTCAATTAATTCAATATAATGACAAATACTAGATTTTTAAAATTTTTTTATTTTTCAAAAATTTTGAGAATTGTAGGAATTCTAAAAATTTTTCTCTAAGTAAAAGTGTCGAATATACAAAATTGATCAAACGAAATTAAAAGTTTTCGAATGTTGAAAACATTTTCATATTTCGTCGTTTCTGAAAATTAAAAAAATTTTCGTAATTCTTTAAGATTCAAACAATTTTTAAACGTTGATGTTTTCAAAATTTTCAAAAAATTAAAAATTCTCAAACTTTGTTATATCAATACAAAATTTTAGAAAAGTTCAGAAAAGTGGAACAATTTTTGAATTTTTCAAAAATGTTAATATCTTGTAGAATTCTAAGAATATTCAATTTTTACACACGAGTACATGAACATAAGAGATTTTCGACAATTTTTGATGTTTCACATTTTTACATTTTAGGATGGATTTGAGGATAAACCAAATTCTAAAAATTTTGCAAAATATAAGCATTTCTAAAATCTCAATAGTTTTGTACATTTAAAAATATTCTAATTTTACCAAAATTTGTAGAATCTCCCGGATTTCGATAGCTTTTGTAATTTTGGAAATTATCCTAAAAATAAGAAATCTCAAGAAATTTTATAATTTTATAATTCGTTGTTTCCTGAACCTGTGAAAATATTCAACCTTGCTGTGACTTTCAACTGTGTAAAATAATACAAATTCGAAAATATAACAAAGAACTAAAAATTGTAAATAAAGTACATAATTTCAAAATTTTGAAATTTCAGTGAATTCCAAGGTGAAATAAATATAAGGTGATGTCACTTACATAACCTCACTTTTTCTGCATGCCAATTGCGGCCATGCATTTTGGGGTAGTAGAAAAAGGGGGAGAAGATTAGGATTATTTTTGCTACTTTTTAGGTACTATTTCCAATACATACATATATCAGTAGACCCCACACCAGTTAAATGAAGCTTGCATCAATAAAATATTTTTTCTGTAAACCAGTGTAATTGCAGTTTAATTTTTTCGCTCAAAAGAAATTGTTATTACCTAATTTTTATTTTTTCGATCAAATATCTTGATTTTAATAATCATTATTCAGTTTAAATTGTCTACCTTAAAATTATTATTTGTAAAACTTAAAAGACCACTCGGTCGTACCACACACATATGATGATGGTTAAAACTTAAAAAATAAGGACTACTTTCCGTCTTTCATTTATTCATATTAAAACTAATTAAATTATACAGTTCTCTTTATTTAATTATACTTAAATTCTAATAAAAATTACATATTAGCCCGTATGGAATTTTATTTGTATTTTTTCCTTAAGTTCTGAGGTACATGTATTGCGTACTTAGTGATTAAATATCTAAACCTTAAAGGGAATTTGATTACGAGCTTTATTTTCGTTACCATTTTAAAATTACATTTCTGAATCCTATGAGTTATATTATAAAATTATTTTGGGTTTAAACTATTAGACCAAAGTGCATTATCGTAGCCACCCGAGGCACTGCTCGAATAATCAGGCCGATTCTGAACAGAAACTTCCCGGGAGTTTTCTCTCTTTTCCCTTTCCTCCTATCATGGATAAAAATTCCTTGAGGATTTTTTATATTAAATTGCGGAGTTGAGCTCTCAAAAGTGCCCATCAGCTTTTTTGAAGTTGGAATTTTCTCCTCCCAAGTTTTCGGGTAAAATGCTACTATCTGGGAGTTAATTATAGATGGATTTATTTCTCGGGAGAAACAAATTCCCGGAGAACCAACTCCCCGGGAGTACTAAGAATTGGCCTGAATATGTTGGATATGTATAGTATATATTTTACTTTAATATTTCCTTAAAAAATCTCAATTATTGGAAATTATCGCTCAAAATTTCCACTGAATTTGAAACGAAAGGTCAAAGCAAAAGCGAAACAAAGAAACAGTGATACCTGCACATACTTTTTTCAAAAAACTGTCTGCTCCATTTATTATTCCATTTTGCCCAGAAATGAAATTGGAATAAATAGGGTAGGCATTACCGTAACGCTGGTATGCCGAAATTGCCAAAATTACAACAACCACCCCCTAAGTGACAACACCTTATTAATATTTCACCATGAGTGAATTCGAAAAACTGATAGACCTACTTAAATAACAAAATACTTCGAGCTTAGCTCACAGCTATAATTTCAAACTCAAGTCAAATTTGACACACTTTTTCCATGAATTATAATTTTCAAAAGCATCCATTCATTAGGTTTGTTCCCCAAGCTTCTCGAAGTCACTTCGAGTTACATATACGCGCTCCGCAAGTAAGCTTTCGACTTTCTTTGATATACGCTCACAGTTTGAACTTTGCTCGAGTTTTTCTACAAGTAGCATGTGATACAAACCAGTCTTGGGGGGTAGGGAAATTTCCCCATACCTGGGTCCGCCACTGCCTTGTACTCTTCACAAACAAACTTTAGCAAACCATAGTAGAAAGCGTAGAAAATTTCTTAGGAACTTCGTACTGCTTAAGAATATTAGGCCCAATAAATTTTTCTTTACCATTTCTTTGGCGTTTTTTTATTCGTCCAGCTAGAGAAATGTTTACAAATAATAACATAAATAACAGATTTTGTTCTTATCAGAAGTTCTCCAAAAATGTTCGATCCGAACCGAAAACCGAACCACTTGTCATAAAGGTTTAAAGGTTCGTTTCAACCAATTTTCAATACATAAATTTACCCACTTGTTTTCTTTTTGTTAAATATGGTAATACATACCATGTTTGTTTACCATGTGGCTATATCAAATGTCCGAAGTGCAAAAACGGTTCGAACAGTTGAACCGAACCGACCAAAATTTTCATACGGTTCACGTCCCTGCTTTATATTAACTCGTGATTCAATTGCATTTTATTTCAAATGAAGAATAATGAACATTTCAAAAAGGCGTGTGTAGCACCGTACACATGATAGAAGAGAAACTTCTTAAAAAAGGTGTGAGTACCAGGTACCTACTCACGAAATTTGATATGTAAAGATATGTTTACGAGTCGGCAAACCATTAGGCGATTGAGTTACATACATATATAGGTTTGATTAGAAATTAAACAATCATTTCATTTCATTTTATTCGTTTTCTGATATATAATTTATATATTTATTCATTTTCCGGTAACACCGCCTTATATGAATTCGACCTTCTAGCTAGTAGGAAGTAACTGAACGAAGGAAATGTCACATAATTACTTATTGTATGTTTAACAAATAAATGCAAATGTTTATAATGCAATCAATAGATCCAAACGAATTAGCCTCGATTTGTTACGATTCGTTTTTGTAATATTTTTTAAATTATTACGACATTGAACGGGTGCATAACCTATACAGTGTTTTAATCTAATAGTCAAAGTTCAAAAGGGGCATATTATATTTCAAAAAACGCAATTTTTCTGCCTTTTCTCCCATGAGGCGATATCTTAAAGGCTCGTATAGAAGGCCGGCTGCACTAAACAATTGTTCACTTGGAACGCTGCACAGTGTTTCGTGTAGAACAAGGTAGCTGGACAAAACCAAAAGTTTTATTCCTAGAATTTTGTATTGAGTAATTAATCAGAAGACCAATATAACGGGGTATTTACACTTGTTTGTTATTTTCACTTCCAATATGTTGTGTAATTGAAGTAAGTAAGCACGAGCAGTCGAAGTCAGAACTGATTTATTTGAAAAATTTCTTTTGAATATTACGCTTCATATAACTTTTAAGTTACCACTTCTACTTCATTTTTGTGATGGAATCTGAACTCAAAGGTAAGCTGAAGTTTTTAATTATAATCTTTTAGCAATTTGATTATTTTTAGTATGTCTAACATTCCATTATTAAGAAAAAAAAAACATTTTTTATATACATTTTTAACTTCAGAGGTGGAAAAGTTATATGTCTCCTCATGTAACCCCTTTAAATCTTATATTTATATATTTTATACATATACAAAAATCCCAAAATTTTCATCTTTACACATTCATGTTTCTGGCATGCGGGGGACGATATGTACTTGCCGATTTGTTTTACAAAAATTATTTAAAAATCCGACGTCTCGGTTGCTCCGCAAACCGGTTAATCGCTTCTGCAATTATTTCACATTTATTCTCTAAAACAAATTTTCGATGTATTCTTAAAATGCGTAAATCTAAAGGTAAATTTTATAGGAAATTAAAGTAACAATTTATTAAAACTAGTAGTAACCCCGAAATATGGGTGAGTACTTAGCTCAAAATTTATTTAAAGAACTTCGTGAAAGACAACCATTAATCTTGTATTGCTAGTGTTGTTCCGATACGAGTACCTACAAGTAATTACTCGATATTTTCTTCAAGTACTGAGTACTTGTTGTACTCGAATACTTCCCGCAAGTACTTAGGTGGGTATCGAGTACGCGATTAAAGTATTACTTGCTTTTCCAAAAATTTTGAATTTCGGTTCTGACAATATATGAATCATGCTGTTGTGGATTTTGCACCACGTTAGTATGGCTGCTTTTTCGGTAAATTTTGGTCAGATAGTACTCGAACCGATTCTGTTTTTCTTTACATGACATAAGTATTTACAATGAGTTCGATACATTTGTGGCATCGATACTTTTCTTCAATATTTTTAAAGAGTACAGGTATCAAGTACAAGGTCGTATCGCTAGACAGCTGATAACCCAGGATAATTTTAAAGTTCTTAAAAGACATTACTCTACTCTAAGCTTCGTGCAGTGGGCCATGAGAAAACCGTAATCTTCAAGGTATAGTCCAACCTTTCACAATATCTGGTATTAGTCTTAATCTGAAACGCAATAATCATTGAAAATTGGCGCCGTTTATGGTTAAAAGCATTTAATATCACACTTTCAAGCTAAGGCTTTCTTAACCCTATTTGGGAGTAACGTAAGCCCTTAACATACGCCGTAGAGGCTTATGTACTTAAAAGATAACCTCTGAGCTAAAATATACTTAGTCCTGTCTTATTTTTTTAAAGAATATTGAAGTTGTGAGTTTGACTAATAATAAAACTTAGTTTTATTAATAATAACTATAACCACATTTATTTAAAACAACAAAATAAAAAGTAAATTTTGTGTTAAAATTAAAAAAAAAATACCCATTCCGTATACGCCTCGCAGACGTAGATTATACTTTTAGGGTTAACACCTTCAGTACAAAAATTCAACCACTGGTTCTACGAAATTTTAAATATGAATACCGGCATACAAAAATGTGTAATGCTTTGAGGTTTGCGGTCATTCAGGGTAATTTTTAATGGTCAGTGATATCCTAGGTGTTTAAAAAAGAAAGGGATCTCAGCTATCTTTATTTTTTGCTTTCGTGAAATATATTTCAAAACTATGAATAATACCTAATAACTTTTCCGAATCTCCATTCCATGGAAATATGGTTAATATTTTTCAATAGATTATATTACTCATTATCGACTTTTCTGCCGCTTTTTACTTGTTTGACAAACACGGTCAACTGCAACTGCAGCTTGCACTTTAGTTTGATATATAGCTCAATTCTGTGGCTGCTACAAATCGGCCTAACTAAGTCGTATGACTGAGCAATTATATATACAACTACAAAGCATAGCGACATGTAACACATCATGCAAGTGCCAGTTTATATCATGTCGCTTATACATGTTTGAAAGTGATATATGAAGACATTGCCGAATAAATTCAAATCAAATCATGCATCAAATTTATGCATGTCAACAAAAGGAACACATGCAACATATTCAGCATTATTATTTACATTTTATATTCGGAAGAGATTTTCCGAGTTTTGCAAGCTCCTACTATAGTAAAATTTATTAAACAATTATCTAATTAAAAATCTATATACCAACGGTGGGCAAACCTGGCTCTTTGAGCCAAATGCGGCTCTTTGCTTAGCAAAGTGCGGCTCTTTTTACTTTATCCTTGCTTAGAACATTTTTGCTCTTTTTACTTTTTAAAACACATATTTCATACATATTACACATATGCATACATATTTTACATACATACATGTTATACATATAAATACATATTTTAGCCCACAGCAATTTGCCTACAAGAAAACAGCTGATCAAGAAGAGCTGGTTGAAATTTACGCAAATCCCTAAATTGAATTTGATGGTTTGGAAGTTGAAATAATAAAATGCGACTAACTAAACTTGTAAGAAATAAGTAATTATTCGTTTAGTCAGTGAACTGTGTCAGGATAAGAATTCAGGATTTGTTTTGTCACGTTTTCAATTTCATACTTTTTACAGGTCTATTCTGCGCTGGTAACATAAATTTTATAACCGGTAATTAAAGTGTCTGTCAATTTTTAAACCTTTTTCTCATTCTGTGCTCTCTTGTAACCGGTTAATTTGGTTACCATCTCATAAGCTGGTAACAAAATATTTCCCCGTGAAATATGCAATACAGGAATTTCCACAAATCTTCATAGCTGAGTTTCTGATTATTTTCACTGCATTACCAACGTACCTGGAATCGCGGTGACAAGAGTGGTAACATTTTTTGGTAATAAAATTTTCCGGTCACAAAATCTTCGGTAACGTGCAGAATAGAACAGCTGAGCTAAGAAGCAGTGCTATAACAGTATGTTTGAGATGGAATCACATGGCATAGCAGGTGACAGGTAATAAGGTCAATGGAAATAAGGTCAATTGACTTTATTTCCCACCCTGGTAAGAAATAAAGTCAATTGACATAATTACCTTTTCAAAAGCGAAATAAAGTCAACAAAAATTTGGAAATAAAGTCATTGACGCTTTTTCCTCATTCAAATGCAAATAGCGTCAACAATGCTTAAAGTATGTCGATTCATAGAAAAAAATTTTGTTCTTACAACAAACATTGCCCCGTAAGTGTTGTTTTTTAATAGATGAAAAAGGTTATTGCCAAATCCTCAGTGTTGTGACATTAATCCACACACAATCATGAACAACCACCAATTGATTTTATTAAAAAAAATTTAAATTGCGAATATGTAAAAACACGATGCGAAAAACTAAACGCCTGCGTACAGCTGGAATATGATAAATATTTGAAGAAAGAGTGTAGAAATGATCCATAACTTGCATTTCGTTTCCACAGAAATAAAGCGAACACCATTAAATTGAACACTGAAATAATTTTGTGTTTTAAAATAGCATATTTTGAACGAATTCGGAATGTCTAAGGTGGAAAAGAAAAGTCTGCAGATAGACTATATTGAATATAAGCCCTCGGTGTTTAAAATATATAAACATTTTATTTCAACGTATACAAAAAATAAATCTTCCCGCGTTACAGCACGGTGGATATGGGGAAGGGGCCGGGGGGCCGCGGCGTAGCGTGAAGTGGTGTTCGCGCCGGTCGCGCGGGGTACGCGGGTGGCGAGCGCGGTGTGGCGCGCTAACTCGGGCCGCCGCGAAGCTAAGCAAATTTAATGTTTGAAAGAGAAATAATGTCAATGGATTTTATTTCGTTTTTAAAAAGGTAATAATGTCAACTGACTTTATTTCGCACTAGGGTGTTAGGAATAATAGTGACTGCCTTGAGGTATTCCTGAGTAGGGATGGGTAAATTCGATATTCGAAGCTTCGAGATTCGAATTTTAATCGAATTTTCGCTCCGAAATGGCGAATTTTTGAAATCGAACTTTGAGGTGCTAAAATTCGGATAAAATCGAACTTTTCTAGAAAAAAATCGAATTTCGTCTTTATTTGCAAAAAAGCAACTCTGCGACTTTTTGACTAAATTTGGCGTCACTCTAGATGGCGCCACGTTTGACTTAGGAATGCAAGTAAAAAAAAACATCGACTTTTTTCTAATGCATCGATGTATCGTATATAAAAATCGATATTTTCGATGCATCGAATAAATTGAAAACATACAAGAAAATGGAACAATCGGACTTACAGCCCTATTCCGGTTTTGCAATAGAATGACAATTGATCATCCTTCATTGTCGTGATTTTGTCATTGTCGTTGCACGTTGCTATTCCTAACAAAAAATGACATGGTGAAAAGTTCATTGTTGTAGAAACAGCTGGTCAACGCTATTATTTGCAAAAAATATGAGCGGTGAAACACCAGAAAAGTGAGTATTTGTGTGAAATAGATAAATTCGTATATTTATAACATTTATAAATATTTTAGACGTGCAAAATATGAGCGGACGACGCAGGAGCAGCTGCAATTTTATGTGAAGTTTTGTAGGGAGCATCCGGAGCTGCTCGTCTTCCACAAGCACGGTTGCGCAAATAACAAAAATTTGTTCTGCCATTGAAATTAGTTGATTTTTATATTTTTTTCACAAATTTATTAAATCGTCGCACTTTTTAAACCAACACAAACATATGTTTTTGCCTTGTCACCTGCCCAAAAGGTCATGATAATAAAAATGACAATTGGCATGATTCGAGCTTTTGAATTTTGCTGCGAATACCAAAAGTTTTGTCAGTGTGGCGGAATAGGGCTGTTAGATAAATTATTAAGTATTAACTCAAAGTGAAATATGTTTATTTTTTTAATAGTTGCAAATCCCATTTATAAATATAAATTCATGCAGCGTATATGAAAATCGATATTTTCGATGCATTGAATGAATTAATAAAAATGTACAAGGAAATTGAAAATCGGAACTTCGATAAATGTTTAAGTATAAACTCAAGGTGAAATAGATTTATTGATGATGTAGAAGTAAAGATAATTAATTGTCTTTGAATTGTCAGCAATACTCTTCTAATCGGTCAATCGGTTTCTTGGTATTCTTATAAGCTGCAAAATCATATTTATAATCTAAAAGACATTAATACAATGAATACAATACAATAATTTAATACAAAATGTATATTTGGTGAACATTCATTCGCATCAGCTGTCAAATTGAAATATATCGATGTATATTGAAGAGAAAATACAATGGTTTTATTCGATGATTCGAATAGCAAACATCAATGTTTCCAATGTATCGATGTTTTTGTGCATGGATGTTTTTGTGCATCCCTAACTTGCCCCATTTCAATTCTGCAAATTTGCTTGCGTTTATTTTACACAGGTAAGAATATTGTGAAAATGTATACTATTAGTGTTATAAAAGTTTAGTTTTTTACAGCAGAGTCGATAATTTTATGCGCCGTATACACTTTGAGTTTGCTTACTGAATTTTTCATACATTATTACTAACAATGAGCCCAAGTATTGTGTGGCAGTACTACGATAAAAAAGAAAAAGGAATTGCGATCTGCGTAAAGTGCGGGAAATGCTTTAAGTACCACAGCAGCACAACCACGTTAAAAAACCACGTAGAAAAAGTACACAAAATTAAAATGGAGGTAAAGGAATTTAATTTATATATTTCAATACCGAAAATTGTTCCATTTATTTATAGAAAACTGACATCATTGAGCTTGTGGACAACGATGATGACAATGAGGTATGAGTTCCCTAGGGTTTCATTTGTAATACATATTGTTACTTTTCTGTTCACACAATTTTTTAGCCGAATCAAAAGAAGTCTAAATCTGTTTACCCAATACGAAATTCCTTTGAAAGAGCAGTATCATTTTCTGGTGTGTATGCATTAAAGAAATTTTACATCTCAACTTTTGAAATTTATTAAAGTTCTGTAATTATTGTAATATTAGATAACAGCACCAAAGGGAAGGAAATTTCAAATGCGTTAATGTATATGATAGTTGTGGACGACATGCCACTTTGTACACCTGAAAAAGGGGGTTTTTTAAAGTTCTGCAAAACGTTGCAACCTTTATATAAAGTGCCTACTGAAAAAACAATGACGTCAAAAATTGAAACAAAATATAGTGCAATCCGATTAAAGGTCAAAAACGAACTCAGTCAGGCGAAATCTGTATGCCTCACATCGGACATATGGACAAACTCTTCGACTATGCAAAGTTATGTTGGAGTAACTATACACTTCGTTAAAGGTTAGTTCCTCCTTTTTATCTGCGAAAAATAATTTTTGTAGTAATTTGTTTTTGGCGGAATATTTTCACTTATCAAAAACTGGAATCACGGGATATATAAAGAATAGAGCCCGTTGAGCTAGAAAAAGAAAAAGTGGATGTTGTCGGCCTTCATCCATTTATTCTGACGGTATAAAAAATTGTTGATGCAAGTTAAAGTGTGTTAAAAGTTGTTAAAGTGGAATTTTCAATAACGTGGATATGGTTGGAAAGATAATTGACAGACCTTTAATCTGTCTATATCATATATATAATACATACATACTTCGGGAATAACCAAAAAGACCAAATTATAATTATAACGGAGGAGCCAATATCAAAGGCGCAGTGAAACAAGAATTTGGAGAGTCGAAGCACGTAACCTGTTTTGGTCACACTATCAATAATATTGGTCAAGCGATCATTCAAAATAACAATGACGATGCTATCGACGATGATGAAAACGAAACGGAAGGAGGCACGCTAAAGGATCTTTTAAAAAAGGTAAAGAATTTAGTAAAGTTTTTTCGAACGAGCGAGGTGGCTGCGAAAAAGTTGAGAGATTACCAAAAAAGCAACGGTCAGTCAAACTTAAAGCTGATTCAAGAAGTGAGAACAAGGTGGAACTCTTGTTTTGAAATGCTGGAACGTTTTATGACATTGTCTACATGTATTGCACAAGTAATTCTTCAGCTACAAATGGATAAGAACACGAGGGCCCGCACGCCTAATATGGTCACTGCTGAAGAAGTGGACGCTCTTAAAGAAGTAACGGATATTCTTAAGCCTTTGCATGAAATTACAAGTGAACTCTGCGGTGAAAAAAATGTAAACATAAGCAAGTGCATTCCATTGGTTGCAGGATTAAAAAAGGTTAAAGAAATAATTAGTAAATTGTTTCTAGAGTCATTTTGTACTTTTAAGATGACGTAGTAGACGTTGTAGACATTAACCAATAGATGAACAAAATGATTAATAATGAATTTGGCTGTAAATAAATCTAAATCTATATTTTACAGGCAACAATGATCATCGAACCGACTACAGCAATAGGCAAAATAGCAAAAGACGTCCTGTTGACCGAGGTCCAAAAACGTTACGCAAATTTGGAGGCGGTGGTTATTTACGGTGTGGCAACAATACTTGATCCAAGGTACAAGAAGGCTGCCTTCGAAAACTCAATCTACTGTTCGCGGGCTGCTGCTTTTATTGGTACATTAGACAAATACCTATTTATCATAAACAACTATTTCTGTTTTTTAAACTTTGAATAGGTAACTTATTAATAACCAGCCAAACCCAAAGTAATGAATCTGTGGAAATTATCGCTGAGCTTCAAACATCGGACGAAGGAGGCATATGGTCATATTTAGATCAAAACATTAGCAACAGTCAATGCAATAGAAGTAACGTTTCGGAAATAAATTCGGACCAGCTGCGAGCTTATTTAATCAGGCCCGCTGTTTCTCGAAAATTAAACAAAAACCCTTTAACAACTTGGCAGGCGTTGAAAAATGATTTTCCTTTGCTTTTTCCAATTGCCCAAAAACATTTGTCAGTTATGGCAACGTCAGTCCCATGTGAGCGACTATTTTCACATGCTGGACTTATAGCAACCCAGTTGAGGAACCGTCTCTCACCCGAACATTTAAATATGTTAGTATTTTTGCGGTCAATTGAGGAAGAAATGTGGGACATATGAGGCTATTAGCGCAAGACTTGGTCTTGGTCTGTACAACCACTCTTACAGTGGCCGTAAAAATAATAGCACTTTAATATTTGGACATGTTTTGACTTAATTTTAAAATATTATATATGTAAAATTCAACAAAATTTCCAAATTAAAAAAAAAAGTTGTTTTGGCAGTTTCAATTTTGGTATTATAAAATGCAAGTTTGAAGTAGCTACAAATTGAAAAAGTTTGAAATTTTTTTTGCATATATGATATTTAGAGGAATGAACTACATATATTTTTTATAAACAATTTATGAACATTGAACCAACAAAAGAAAATGAAGTCAAACATGTCCAAATATTAAAGTGCTCTAATTTTTATGGTCACTGTAGATCCAAAATTTTTTTTTCATTCAATTGTTGATTTTTTAGAACTATGTAAGTGGTACAACTTAGTTATTTCCAGTGTTCTATTTCGATAAAAATTCTTCAAAAGTGATGGAAACTTTAACGAATTTTGGATATGTATTCTTATTTTTCTCAGTATAAATATTGATACATTGTTTTAAGGAAAAATGATTTAAATGAAGCGTATATTTTTTTTTATTGAATCTTGTGCAAACGGTTGAAAATATAATGTTTGCG
>NW_023458939.1:54573-66527 GCF_013731165.1 Rhagoletis pomonella
TTTTTTCCATACAAAGTATGTCGACAATTTTCTTTTATATGGAGGACCCTGCCAGCAAAAAAATTGCCAAAAATCAACGGAATTTTTTAGCTGCTTGAAACTTGCACTTCTTCAGACTAGAATTGAATGTGCTACAAAACTGCATACCAGAATTTTTTCTAAAGATTCTGATTAAAAAGTTTGAAATTTGGGTGAAAAATTGCAAAATTTTTATAATTTTTATACAAAGTTTAAAATCTGAATTTATATGGTGGCTGTTGTATAGCCAGCTAGGCTTTTATAAAAAAATAATAAACATTAAATAAACAAAAGACAAATAGCCAAAACTGGTCAAAATATCGCACTCCTATTATTTTGTGGACAACTGTATGTATCTATGCACATACGTATCTATGTACATACGTATCTATGCACATACATACATACATATGTACTTAGGTATGTATATCAGCATATTAGTTGAAAGTACGTTTTGCTCGTCGCTCTCTTCATCGCTCCACTACATTCCTGTCCTTAGTTTTATTCAGATACCACAAATGCGCGATCCAGAAAATTCTTCTATCATTCTTGCCACAAATGTATGTTTTCTTCGAAAATACTCAAGTACTACCAGTAGAGTACTCTACTGTCAAATACCTTTTACTCGCAGTAGTTGCGGAAGGCAAAGTATATACTCTACGCGTCTTGCTATTGATCGGTAGTTTACGTACGCTTGCAGAAACTGGTTTATGCTTACTCACACTTGACCCGAACGATGAGAGTAAAGGAGGGAAAGTATTTGCGCGGCGATCGGATGTCTTGTTAGGCCCTTTAAATGGAATTGCGCAGGAGTTTAGTATGTAAACGTACATTTCTTACAATCATTCAAACTAATTTAATTTCAAATTGAAAACACATTTCTTCCAAAATAACTTAAAATCGCACACACGGAAGAACCAAACAGAATGAAAAATCATGATACTTTTTTCTTTCGTCTGTCGATTTTAGAACTGGTTCGGAACTATAGAATTTATGACTAGTTGGGAACTATGGAAAATGGGATGCGGGGGGGAGGGGGGCAATTGACACTTCCTAGGACATCGCCATGTTAAATTCGCCAGTTGCTTGTGGATGCAAAAGAGATTTATCGCGAACCAGTACTGGGTCTAAATGTACTAGAAGCGCACCAGTTCAGAACTAGAGATTTTCCCACAGGGTACACACTCCTATAAGCACCTGCATACCGAATTTCAAGTTCGTGGGATTTATAGTTCCGAAGTTATAGCTCTTAAAAATCTCACGCCTATGGAATGTGCCACGCCCCCTTTTTAAACCCATTTATATATACCCTCCTATAAGCACCTGCATACCAAATTTCATGTTCGTGAGATTTGTAGTTCCGAAATTATAGCTGATAAACATTTCCCCGAATATGGGATGTGCCACGCCCCCTTTTTCAAACCCATTTGTGTAAACCTTACTATAGATATGTACCATAGATATGTACGCATACCAAATTTCAATATCATGTGACGGATGGTTCCGAATATGGGATGTGCCACGCTTACTTTCACAAACTTATTTATATATACCCTAATATAAGCATTTACCATAGGTATGTCTGCATACCAAATTTCAAGTTCGTGGGACTAATGGTTTCGAAGTTATAGCTGATAACATCTATTACTCATTTATATATATCCTTCTGTAAGCACCTACCATATATATGATTGCATACCAAATTTCAAGTTCATGGGACTTATGGTCTGGAAGTTCTAGCTGATTAAAAATTTGACGCCTATGGGAGGTGCCACGCCCCCTTTTTTTTACCCTATGAAAGGCCCAGGTGTCATGGCAATACTCTTTCAAAATTTTGTTCGATTCTGTCCGTCCGTTTAGGCTGCACCTGGCACATACATACATTAGACTGTCCCAAAAAACCAACATTGTTAGTTTTTGACGCATACCCCCTCATTTCGTTGGTGTTATCTTAAAAAATATCCGAATAAAACTTTATGCAATTCTAACACGGCAAACTTGCAGTCAAAGTTATCAGAATAAGCTTGTTGCAGTTCGCGTGTTTTTTTAATTTACTCATTTTACTACCATATAAGATGGTATTACTATACTCCCTACAGTATTAGGACATAAGATTTAGTAAATCTGCGTTTTTGGTTTTTTACCTGGTAGTTAGGATTTTTTTCAAAGGACCACAAGTTATCATATATTTCCAAAAGTTTACACAAATTATGGAGATATGGGTATCAAATCAAAGAACAATTCGAAACAAGATTAACTATAACTTTTGTTTTCAATTATCCTTCTGGAGCATGTCAAAAATGTCCTTTAAAAATATTATCCTTCAAGATTTTTAATTTTGAATGAGTTTGGAAGAATCTTAGTTTAATTTAAATCTTATTAATATATATAAGGATACTAAAGGATAAAAATTTAAAATCATATTTTTCAAGTTTTCTAATTAATACTGCCACATTTATTCTTTAATCAACCCGAGAGGACATGTCAAACACTAAAACACTTTATTTTGTTTCTTTAATATTATGAAATCCGTTTTTTTAAAGGAGGAAAAGAGTTTGTTAAAAAAGTTGAATATAAAAATTTTATTAAAAAATGGTCTAAAATTGCAAGTTTTCAGGACAAGCACAAATTATTCGACTAGCAAACATATAGTTTTGCGGCCTTGTAATACACCCCTTCAAATCCATTATGCGTTTTCCATTAATTAATTTTTTCGATGTCTTTGGGAGAAATCCTACCGTACATATATATCTTTTCTAGTAGAAAAATTTGTGTATCTCCTGAAAACGTGCAATTCTGAAAATTTTTTAATTGGTCTGACAGAGCGTATGATGAATACAAAATTATTAAATTCAGTTTTTCTACTACATTCCTTTTTCTTAAAAAAAATGCCTTACAGAATCTATATATATAAATGTGAATGTCTGTTTGTTTATTACCTTATAACTTCTGAATCGCGGCACGGAATCGCACGAAACTTTGCACACTTATTTGTTTTTACCCCGGGAAGGTTATAGGCAAAGAGAAAAATGGGCGGTACAGGAAAAGGGCGTGGCACCTCCTATACTAACTAAAATTTTCATGTTGTATGTCTCTTGAAATATTTGTGGTAGAGCATTGGAACTTGCTGTCGAGATAAATAAAATTAATTCCAACTCCCATATGCGTGAATTATTTAATCAGCTCTAACTTCGGAACAGTAAGGGCAAATTTCACAGTGCGTATTTAACTCAGAATCGACAGTTAACTAGAGATTTTCAGTACAAAATTCTGTAGTTAACTCCCGATTCTGAGTTAACTACGCATTGTGAAATTGGCCCTAAGTCACATTAACTTGAAATTTGGTATGCAGACATATCTATGGCAGATGCTTAAAGTAAGGTATATATATATAAATAAGACTGTGAAAGGGTGCGGCAAATCCCAAAGGCGTGGAATATTTTACCAGTTGTAACTTTAGAACAATAAGTCATATAAACATAACATTTAGTATGCAGACATATCTATAGTAGGTGCTTATAGTAAGGTATATATAAATGAGTTTGTAAAAGGGGGCGTAGCACTTAACATAGGCTTGGAATTTTTTATCAGCCATAACTTCGGAACCACAAGTCACATGACCCCTTTAATTCCTTCTGGCGTTGGGTGAAACCCGCGGGTAAAAGCTAGTATTAAATAAACCAAATCATATGCTTTCATATTTTATATGTCCCTTCAGGCTGTTCACTTGTTGTAAATCAGTACGATATGAAAATTATATTTTGTTAAATTTTTTTTATGTCATACGGAAGTACAACCATTATATCAACCCGAGAGGACATGTCACAACTGAAACGTTTTATTTTGATTATTTAGTATTATGAAAGCTATTTTTTTAAATGAGGATAAAAATTTGTAATACAAGTTGAATTTAATAATTTAATGTTCATCGTAGGCCCTGTCACACCTATTAAAAATTGTTCTACAATTGCAGTCCTTCAGGACATACACAAATTATTCGAATAGAAAACATATCGTTTTGCAGCCTTGTAATACACCGTTAAAAAGCCGCTATACTTTTCGATTAATTAATTTTTTCGATGTCCTTGGGAGAAATCCTGTCATCCTATTAAAAATTTAAAGATGCAGATTTACTAGAAATGCGTTAAAATATCGAATTTATTACTTTTACAAAGTTTTCATGGACGATTTGGCAGCCTTAGTTCAAGTTATTAACTAAAACTTCAACTAAAAGTCGGCACGGGTTATCGTTAGCCTACGGCCATAAAACTTCATATATATGCTATTTAGGCTAAAAAGCACAAATATAGAGGGTATGCATATCAAAATTTGAAAACAAGTTTTTTTCCATATATTCTTGGGACAGTCTGACATACATACATATATACACACAAATATATAGTAGATATATCACTATATGCTAATCTAGACAAAAAGCTACCTACGTACCAAATTTTAAGCAAATCGGACCCCGGTCTAGCTGCTGGAAAAAATAAATTTTTTTTTCGTATGACATGGTTGTTGCTGATAGCTATTCATACACAAAGTTTCACGAAAATCGGACCAGCTGTTCGCGAAATTACCTGTTACAAAAAAAGATACTTCTCTTTATATAATTAGTTTAGATAGATTAACTACTTCTTTTCCTTTGGCAGGTGCGTCTTCTTAGTTTTGCGGAGCGCGATGGGTTGAGGAATTGTTGTGGCTTCATTTTGTCGGCAGCTAGAAGTCCGTCATTTTTGCCTTCTTTGGTTTTGTATCTAGTGTCTTCTCTTCAGTGCCTATCCTCAAAGCTTTAGAGGTTAAAATATGTAGTATGAAAACACGGTCACAGACTATATGTAAACTTAACAAAAGAATTTATCACATTAGAGGTTGTTAAAGGTTCTTTTTCCTCATAGAAAATGTGAATGACTTAGTCGAGAAAAATGGCAAAATACGGGCACTTTTTTCTGTACTTTCCGAAAATGCTTGATTTTTTCTTGTCGGACGGTGTTATTTTATACGAATATCTATAAAAGTTTGTTTTATAAAATTTTCGTTTATTTGTTTTCAGTATGGACTATACGAGCTTAGGCTGCTGTACCCTAGCTTTTGTGCTGTATATGAATACTCTGAATGCCGGATTTGCTTATGATGACAGGTGAGCTTCGCATAAGTTTTAAAATTTTTTACATTCAAAAACAAAAAACTACGGAGTAACGAAAATTATATGCATGCATACTCAGCAGGATATACATACATATCTAATTATATGTAAATACCTATAGTAGGTACATATGTATGTATAATATACATATATACATATGTATATACAAACATACATTAGATATAAAGTTTCGACCACCAAGAATACCAAATTTATATTCTTTACCATCGAAACTGTATACATCTCAAGTAGCACAAAAGTCAAAAATATACCAAAATATTTTGTGTATTTTTTACATCGGCGTGATATACATTTTCAATATGAAAAATATGCCATTTCTAAGCGCAGTTTTTGAACAGTTTATTCCGATTCAGTGTAAAGGTTATACCGCTTTTTCGTGCATTATTTACACCTACCGTCAATTTTTTTTGACAGATTTTCGGCATATATATTATGCCAGTGGTATACAAGTTTTCTTGTTTCTAGAATATAATATAAACTCCGTTGGTGTAAAATACGTATTGGTATTGGCTCAAATCATACACCATAATGGTAAAGAATTTACATCATATTCTAGCATAAATATATTTTAATGAGTGTGAAGAGTACAAAAGGATTCGAGGAATAAAATTTACTACTAATCAAATTTAAAATTAACTCAGACATAAAATTTACACCGAAGCTCTTTTTTAATCTGCACGATTTGGAATTCTTTTTATAAATCTCAGCATTACTTTTCGTAATATGCAGGCAAGAAAATCGCGAATGTGTAATGAATGTGAGTTCCTAATTTAAAAACGAGGTACATTCGAGTGAATTTCGGTACTACCCCCTCTAAAACTCGAGCGCCTCAAAATTTATAAGGATTTGAAGATTTTTAAATAAATCTGGAAAAACTTATATTTTGAAAGCAATGAGTTTTTCGCCATTACTAAATTTTTAAGAGATGCGCTGTTTAAAAAAGGTTCGAAAATACCCATAAAGTGGCATAGTTGAGCCAATGTACATAATGAAATTGTTAAATTAGTTAAATAATAGTCATACAGCTTTAATATGGCGTCCAGCTGAGTTTCAGTATTAGGCTAAGTTTACAACCTAACGTATTAGCGTAGCGAGAATACATAAAAATCGCTTCTAACCAACATTTACACAGTCTTTGGTGTTTATCGCTGTGCAAGCAACTAAAAATTATGCAGTTTGTTAAAAAAAAGCTTTTTCTCATACTTAAAGCCCAAATAAATAAAAAACATACATATGTACATATTTATATAATAAATTAAACATCTATTCTACTGCCATTATATACAATACAATATGCTTAAGTTTCGGTATAAATTGTCAAAGGGTTGTGGAAACAAAAAACATATATTAGGGGAATCCCTACGTAGCAAAGTATCACACGTTTTGTTGCTTTCCCAACAACAAAATGTGTGCTAGATTGGTACGCAGCAACTTTAAATCCAAAATGCTACAATTAACACTAACACTAACAAATAACACTAACAATAAACACTAGCTCCTTTTTAATTGCCAGCGATTATGCTGGCGAAGAAGTTTCTTTAGATTGAGCGATTTCCATTGCATCGCGTAACGCTATTACTCTAGGTTGTGAACTTAGCCTTACTTTTATAATACTTTGAAAATATGGTCGTCGTTGAAAACTTACACTGATTCTTGAGTTTGGAACAAAAATATTTGCCAAGCCAAGAACGGTGTATTTATTTCGCCCTAGACACAATTCAGTTGGAGAATTTGGTATAAAAAATGTTTCTTGTCAAATAAACACAGTTGACAGAAGTTTAAGCGCCTACCACACGTCCATTATTCGAACGCAAACGCGAACGTATACATTTCAACATGTTTTGTTAACGTTCGCGTACGAAAAGAAGAAAAATAATCAGCGTTCGCCTATGTTATGTAGAAAAAATTCTCGCTGTTGTTCGTACTCGTATGTACTATGCAACTTATAGTTGCATTTGTGAAGGCACGATGTTGAATCATTAGTACAAACTTTAAGCGTGTAGGGGTGCCTTATTAATGCATATTTCACCAGTGTATTAAACATACCAACGAGTGTTACCACTCGACAATATTTTTAGGAACAAAAAATCCTACCAAATCAGTTTCCAAACTACCAATCTTTTTTAATCATCAGATATTGATATTTTATTTCGTTTCTGATTTTACTTTATGTAAAAGTATGAATCTTTGAGATTAATTCAATTTATATCAATTATTTTATGTCTAAAATGTAAAAAAATACAATCGATATAAACATTTTATATTTGGTAACAAAAAAAAATGTATTACTGTGCTCGCACAATTTTATTTTTATTTATTTGTTTTCATTTAACCATGATGCAATAAAATTACGGAATGTCAGCAACATAATCTTAATATTTCGGTACGAGTTTTAGGTCATTTTAGCACGCTTTCAGTACGCTTTTCTACTTTCACATCACCATTGTGTTACCGCCATTCGACAAGATTTATTTAAAATTTTTACAAATGTTTTAATAAACAAATACTATGCAACAACAGTTCAATGCATTTTTGACATTTCGAATAGGATTTATTTTCTATTATAACTTCAAAACTTCGATAGGATTGCAAAACATCTTTAAAATTCGGAATCGGAAATCCAAATCGATGAGAAATCAATTTCGAACGAAACCAGAACAGCCCTGAAATGAAACTACCAATTTATCAAAACGGCAACACTGATAGCAGCTCTACTTGTGGTATGTATAATAAGCTCATATTAAAACAGGCAGTGTATTATGTACACACACACTAGCTTTGTTTCTTTACTTTTCTAGCAGATCATTATCAGGAAGAAGAATGGGAAGAATTCCAGAATTACGCTCACAGCGAGTGAAATATAGAAAAAGTCAAGAAACGCAAACTAGGAGAAACTAGCTAGTAAACACCTGACCGATGCTTTTGACAACTGAACATATGTATTTGCTGCGAATTTTTAATCGCATTTTATGTTTAAAAATTGTTCACAAATACTCACGTTTTGCCACACTTTATAAAATTTAATAAATCGCCCATTTTTATTAAAAAATACAAAAATATGTAAACGAAGCAAATCAAATCAGCTGTGCCTAATCTCTCTAATGTTGGGGCAACAGCTGAATTTTTCACCGCATAACGTGAAAATTATGTGTTTCTTGTAATTTTCTTTTGTAATCTTTTACTTATATTCGGCTAACACTACCTTGTGTAAATGCGCCTATCTGTAAAGAAACAAAGCTACTGTGTGGTGTATTCAATATTAATTTTTTGGTGAATTCTTTGCACCACTGTCAATTTCTCTCAGAATTTTTGATGTGCTGAGTCGCTACTTTTAAGTATTGATCGATACTCGGTACCGATTTAAAAAGTATCAAATACTTTCGATACTCGGTACTGAAATCTTGGAATTTCTAATAAAAGCGCGCAACAGCCAAAAATATGAGTTATATGTACACATACATATAGTGTCAGCTATTAAAAATAAATAATAGGGCTATTCGCGATCCGGTGCAAATGGCCTAGCATCATTGCATTGCAAATTTGTATTGCAAATTATTTGCAATACACAAACAAAATACACGCATTTGCATTTGTCATGGCTTGGCAAATTTGCAATACCGAAAATCCATAGCATAAAAATGCTATGCATTGCATTCATAAACAAAACCAAAGCTGATGCACAAAAATTGTTTTGCAAAAGCTTTACCATGACAGTTTAATAAAGGTCGCTCACAATCCATGGCATATTTCTGCAATTGCATAAATTTGTCAGCTCTTATGCACCGAATCGCGAATAGCCCTATTATTGCCACCAGAACTATTGCAGTTGGAAAGACGGTTGCGATAAGTAAAAGAAGGCGAGAGTGTGTTTTGCGACATCAGTATCAGGGCGAATTTAATAAGGTGGTGTTACCGGCGTATCTGAATTTTTCGCCGTGGAGGACATTACATCAAAATTACGTGTTTGTTGTAGTTAATACTAATGACAGTATGAATATCTGCGTATAATTTGTTAGTGTAATTCTTCACTTATATACGGCTAACACCACCTTATTAAATTCGAATTGATCATTATTGTGCAGATTTAATTGCCTGCCTTGTTCGCCGCACACATTATGCTTGCTTCACTTACCTACATACATACAAACCCATTGCTCATCTATTGAGAAAGGACCGTCTTATTTGTACATTTTGGGTTTTTAGGCGATGTCTTATAAAATATCAATAATTTTTTCCCGCAAAAGTAACCTATGTCGGGATAGGTCCTTTTCCCTTTAAAGCAACATTTCATTGGATTCCCAGACAATATTTTAACGTTTAACTAGCCAAAGATGTAGTTCAAGATGCCCCTATAATAGAATCTTAATTAAAATATAAAACAATTTCGAAGGAAACTGATTTTTGTTTTAATTCAAAGTCAAACCATCTAAAGTGACTTAAGCTACTTTAATTGAACGGCACAGATATAATGACGAAAGTTTAGTGTGTTGAATCGGTATCGGGTACCGAAAAGGAAGTATTGGGTACCGAAATTTTTTTCAAGTATTGGGTACAGAGAATTCAGCACATCACTACTCAGAATGTCGCCAGAATAATTTTAATAACATTTGCTAACGTGGAGCTATTTGTGACCCAAATGAAAAAAGTTGCGCATTTTAGGAGCTGGTGTAGTTTTCGTACTAATCTCAATGAATAAATAGTACCAAAATGTTAAAGGTAGAATTTTGATTTGAAAGAAATACTGGTGGAATAACAAATACACCAAAACGTTCTTTTTTTATTCAATCTAATCACATTTGTACCAAAATCCATAAATTTACACCAATTTATACACCAGTGTGCTACTTGAGATATTGCTTTGAGATATTGCAATATATATTGCTTTACAGCTAACCAAAAATTGATATGGTTTAGATTAGACAGTGCTAAGAAAAAGGTATGAAGTACGCCCGAAACAAAACCTAGTGTAGGTTGTATCTATGGTCGAGTACAACATAAAAATAGGTTCCGTATAATTCCTGAACGCCCCTTTTTTCAAAACAACCGTTACATTCGTACTTGAGCATTTATCTATTACTACTAGGGTGCCTATCGAAAATGTTTTTCTTTTGGAAATTTGGAGACCCTACCCCCTAATTTTATTCGTTTTTATGAGAAATATTATTGCCACTTTTTATAGATTTTTTAAAGGTCATTCAGAGGTCGGGACCTGTCAATTTAGGTCAGAAAATACGATTTTGTAGATGCATGAGTTTATGAATGACTATTTTTGATTCGATTTCAAAGATTGAATATGGTCTGGGAAGAGGATATATAGGCCTTTAAAATGGTATATAATAATCTTCTGTCGGACTTGGCTTGTTGGGAATTTTTTCGGGTAAAATAAAAAAACCCAAATTTTTCTTAATTTTTTAAATTTTGACCTTCGATAACTTCCACAATTTCAAAATATGTAGTACTATCTAAAATTTGCTTTAAGCACTAGATTTAGTGCTTTTTGAAAATTAAAACGCCAAAAAAAATTATTTAGTGCCTAGTGCCTTTTTTAGTGCTTTTTTTCTGAACTAAAATTACTTCGAGATAGTTAAAACCTGAAATAATTTGGAATATTTAAGGCTCTGGCAGCACTGAATTTACAAGAATCTACAAATTTAAATGGACTAAAATACAACCATGATTGATAAAAAACTGAAGTTGCAAACCCACCTTGTTAAATTCTATTCGCGTTGAAAATGCTAGTACGCAAGTAAGTTAAGTATTTATTTTATTCTTTTCTAATTATTTGTACAAATCTTGTTTTTTTTTACCACCTGAGTAAAACACGTCGTTTCTTGGTGCTGAATCCAAATATGGCCTCACAATTGCTCTAGCACTAGAATTTTGAGATATCCTAACCTCAAAGTGCCAAAAAAACGGTTTTTAGCGATATTTGAGGTTATATAATCAAAACATCAAAGTATTTGATCAATTCTAATTAGGGAATCATTTTCGTTTGATACGATTCGATTTTTCTTTCTCGAGATATACCAGTTTTAATGTGCAGTACTTCGGTATTATGTTATGAAAAAAGCATCCCTTGAAAAAAATGTGGTGCTTTTAGTGTGGTAAAAGGCTTTTTTCCCAAGTTTTTGGTGCTTTTTGAAAATCAAAAGATGGCAACACTGCCTATGCTGTATCACGAGCGATAGGCAACACGAACGATTCGTCTGCAGACGACAACATCGCTGATTGCGGTTTTATTACTCTATCGGTCATCTTCGTCTTGCTTTTCATATATTATTATTCTTGCACATAAAAGGGATCAATAACCTATGAAATACCTAAAATTCATATATTACGTTCAGCGTTGCCACAGGCAAATTTTTTTTCCTACCAAAATTTCCTACCATAACCAACCAAAACCTACCACAAATTTTTTTGAGTTTTAATATTTGTTTTCAATGTCAAATGTTTTAAAAACATAGTTAACATAAACTAGTAAAACTAAAACACAACTAGATTAATAAAAAACAAGTAAGAAAGTCTAAGTTCGGGCGGAGCCGAACATTCAATACCCGGCGCAAGTATTAAATATATGTTTTTTCACCTTCCCGAAACCTTCCGCTAGATGGTAAGCCGGGGTGTATCAATTTTGAGTAAATTAGCGTCCTTCAATTTCGAAATATTGAAGTTTCAAGCATTTCTGAAATTTACCGTTATATGAGAAGCGGCCGTTATTTTAGTCCGATTTCAATAATTTTCAACGTTTTGCTTATATGTGGCAAGC
>NW_023458939.1:66627-67775 GCF_013731165.1 Rhagoletis pomonella
TAAAATATCGCAGTTTTCGTATTTCTGAAAATTACCGTTATATGGGAAGTAGGCGTGGTTATTGAGCGATTTTAGAAATTTTCGGCCATTTGGTATGTTGTGCGAAGGCCAACAACTGTGCCAAGTTTGGAAGAAATTGGTGGAGCGGTTACCAAGATATACACCTGTAACCATAAGTGGGCGTGGCTACGCCCATTTTCCAAAAATTTATAATATTCTTATTTTTCGTCTAAAAATTATTGTAAATATCAATTACGAGTGAATTATCTTCAGTAGTTACTAAAATATCGCAGTTTTCGTATTTCTGGAAATTACCGTTATATGGGAAGTGGGCGTGGTTAAAGTCCGATTTCGCCCATTTTCAATACCAACCTACTTTGGATTAAGGGAAACATACATACCAAATTTCGTTGAGATATCTCAATTTTTGCTCGAGTTATCGTGTACACGGACGGACGGACAGACGGACGGACAGACAGACATGGCTTAATCGATTTCTTTTTTCATCCTGATCATTTATGTGTACATTTGTCTATATCTATTTCGATTCGTTTTGGCTGTTACAAACAACCGTTATGTGAACAAAATTAATATACCCTTGTGCACAAGTGCGCTCGGGTATAAAAAATTAAATGCGTATAACGATCCATTTTACTGTACAGACTTATCCATATATACATATGTCTCTTTACACATACATACATATCGTCATTAGATACGAATAAAGACGCGAGCTCAGAAGTTGATAGCGAAAAAAGAGGCGTAAAAAAAATGTCGGCGAAGAAAGACTCTTAACATAGGTGATGGCAAATAAAGCCGCGTTAACCTCTTAGACAGCGAAGAAAGACCCATAAACTTATGTCCGCGGTCAATATTTCGAGTGCAACAGTATTCTCCAGAACTCCCCAAAGAGTTTTTCCGAGCTCTTTATTCGTGTCTAGTAACGATATTATTATTATTACGTCGAACATATCCGCGCTGCGACCTAAGAAGATATATTGTGCTAAATCAAAATTGTAATCACTCCAACCTTAATAATAATAATAATAGATTGGCGTCTACACATATGTTAGTGTTTGGCCGGGCTTCTCCTCCAATTTGTGGCGTGCGCCTTGATGTTGTCACACAAAGCGGAGGGACCTACAGCG
>NW_023458939.1:67875-89158 GCF_013731165.1 Rhagoletis pomonella
TGAAAATGTCACATTAAACAACTGTCTAAATCTACGTTATTTTTTATAAATAAGGCCGTAAACATTTCCTTACATCGTCAATTTCCATATTCTATTTTTACTCTTTCAATTTCCCTGACCAGCGCTGCAAACGATATCAACTAGTAGGCTAACAACCAGAATTGAAATTTAATACGCGTGTACCAAGGTACATTGAACAGGTAGTATCAGTAGAGCAGCTGATTTGATTTATTTTCAAATTATTTGGTCTCGAAAATGTCAAATACTTTTAATTTTTTCTCACAAAAATTCTGAATTGTTAAAATCCATTTGCATGTGAAACCTTTTTCCATACAAAACACGCGATTGAATAGCAGCTTTTGGAACGTTCGCCCAACTCGGCAGCACGACCGCTGATTACTGGGCCTTGCAAAGGATGGATCAATGCTTCGAGAAGCAAACAAATTTACTAGGAAAGAAAGTTGCATAAATTTTTATTTTTTCCAATTTCAATTTTTTATTTTTTATAATTTTTTGTATTTCGCATGGCACGCTTTGATTTAGAAGAAAAAATTCAGAACAGTTTTTGACACTTTCGATACCAGAAGCAACAACAAAATACACGCAAATGTTGTTTTTTCTCTACTGATACTACCTGTTTAATGTGCCTTGGCATGTACTTACCGTACTACAAGTATACAGAGAGTAGATTTGCTACTCCCTTTTGGCAGCAGCAAATATCTCTCGTACGCGATGAGAGAAAGTAGAGTACGTACTTTGGTGGAGTAATAGCAAGTACGTCAAGTATTTACTCTCTCAACGCCCAGTAGTGTATGTATGCGGAAAAAGAGTAACAATGTGTTGGGAGTAGAGGACAATGCAAGGAGTACTTATTGAACGAAATGCGGCAAATACACTTGCGCTGGACTCTATTACATACCTTTAGCTGTAGCATAGGTGCTCGCTGTTATTTCTTAGATTCCAGACTGTCCCAAGATGTTGAAATGTTAACACAAATTTTAGTTTTGTATTACGAAGCTATGAAAAAGCATTTGCGAAGCACAGAATAGAAGCGTATATGAACGAAAAAGCCGCCGAACACATATCTGTGTAAAGTAAACAGCCCTCCGCTGCATCCCTTATTCGATAGTTCCAAACTAGTTCTAAATTCGACAAATAAGATCTAGTTCGTTCTGCATCCATTTTTCTATAGTTCCGAACCATTTCTAAATTCGTCACATTACATATAGATTTCTAGTGAAAAAACTGAAAAAAATTAGTTTTTTAAAAGTACCACTTTTCGCCGATTTTGGACTGGTGGGGATCTAGTTCCTATCGGACTAGTTCCTTTTTGGCGATAAAGACCTAGTACGGAACTAGAAATTTGATTCACTAGTCCGCGGTTTCCCTGGAGGGTATATAAATGAGTTTGAAATAGGGGGCGTGGCACATCCAATAAGCGTGAAAGTTTATCAGCCATAACTTCGGATCCATAAGTCACATGAACTTGAAATTTGGTGTGCAGCCGTTTCTATGGTAGGTGGTTATAAAAGAGTATGTATGTATATGCAAATGAGTTTGGAATAGAGGACGTGCCGCGTCCAATAGGCGTGGAATTTTTTATCAACTATAACTTCGGAAACATAAGTCCCACGAACTTGAAATTTCTTACGCAGACATGTATACGGCAGATGCTAATAGGAGGGTATATATAGATGTGTTTGTAAAAGGGGGCGTGGCACATCTTATAGGGAGGAATTCTTATCAGCTACAACTTCACAACCATACGTCACATGAAGTTGAGATTTGGTATGCAGTCATATATATGGTGGGCGCTTATAGTACGGTATATGTAAATGGGTTTGCAAAAGGGGGCGTGGCACATCCCATATGCGTGGAAATTTTTATTACCTATAATTTCGAAACCATAAGTCACATGAACTTTAAATTTGGTACACGGACATATCTAATGTGTGTACTTTTAAATATTCAAATGGGTTTCTAAAAGGGGGAGTGGGATATCTCATAGGGGTAGAAATTTTTATCAGCTACAACTTCGAAGCCACAAGTCACGTGAACTTGAAATTTTGGTATGCAGACATATCTATGGTGGGTGCTTATAGTAGGCTATATATAAATGAGTTTGTAAAAGGGGGCGTGGCCTGGTCAAAGCAACATGGCAAAAAATATAGAAACAGGTTTTTTTCTTGACAGCGGCCGTCCCTCGGCAGGCAATGGCATACCTCCGAGTGTATTTCTGCCATGAAAAACAGCTTCTCATAAAAATACAATCGCCGTTCGGAGTCGGCGTAAAACTGTAGGTCCCTCCGATTTGTGTGACAACATCAAGGCGCACGCCACAAGTAGCAGGAGATACTCGGTCAAACACTAACATATGTGTTAGCGCCAATCTATTATCTATACTAATTATATAAAGAGAAGTCCCTTTTTTGTAACAGGTAATCTCGCGAACGGCTGGTCCGATTATCATGAAATTTTGTATACAAATAGCTTTCGGTAACCACCATGTTTTAGGCTAAAAAAATTTTACTTTTTTTCGGGTAGGTGGACCAGGGACCGGTCTATTCGAAAAAATCTTATTATAGTCCTATTTGCATAAAATTTAGTACGTAAGTAGCTTTTTAGCATATATTAGGATATATGGTCCATTTTTTCCGAGAAGTGGACCAGGGACTGATCTATTCGTATTTACGGTCCGATTTGCTTAAAATTCGGTACGCAGGTAGCTTTTTAGCATATATTAGCATATATGATCCATTTTGTCCGAGAAGGGGACCAGGGACCGATCTGTTCGAAGAAATCGTATTTATGGTCCGATTTGCTTAAAATTCGGTACGTAGGTAGCTTTTTGCCTGGATAAGCTTATAGATTCCTGTTTTCCAATTTTCATGCAATTTCGAATATAAATAGCTTTAAGTAACGACCATATCAAGGGGCGAATTCGTCACTAGGCAAGATTTTTTTGCGCCAATCAGAAACAACGGATACTGTCAAAATATAATTATAATATATAATATATCTCAACTAATATATATTTAGAACCATTTGTTAGTTTTCGCAAGGCTCGAGAGTGGCTGAACCGATTTTTTTTGAAACTGCCACCTGCCGCACGTGTCCCAAGGATGGTTTTAGGCTGAAAAAAATCTATATGTAAAGGGGGCGTGGCACTTCCCATACAAACCGAATTTCTCATGCTACATATCTCTGAAAGTGTGCATGCTATGGAGATATACGAAATCAATCGCATACCCTTGGAGACAAATTTTAGCTATTGTAAAAATGGGTGTGACATCTCCCATACAAACCGAATTCTTCATACTGCTTATCTCTGGAAATTTTTTGGTAGAGTTCTAGAGTTTTGTATGGAGATGTACGAAATAAATCGCATACTCTTGGAGAAAAATTGGAACTACTGGAAAAGGGGGCGTGGCATCTTCCATACAAACCGAACTGGCTATTTTGGAAGTGTTCATGGTAGAGTTCTGGAACTTGGTATGGAGATATACGAAATCAATCGCATACTCATGAAGAAAGCGGCCATATCTTGGAAAGGGGGGCGTGGCACCTCCCATATAAATCGAATTTTTATGCTGCATATCTCTGAAAGTATTCATGGTACAGTACTGGAACTTCGTATGGAGATATGTATATAGTTGAAATCAAGCCCATACTCATGGAGAAAATTTGGGCTATTTGAAAAGGGGTTGAGGCCTACAAACGTACCGACCTTTAGCTATCTTTGAATGATTTTTTTTATTCTTCTGTAGGTGTGTTTGTGGGTGATCTCCTCCTAAATGGTTGTACGGATTTTAACGAAACTTTTTGTGTATTTGAGTGGGTCTCTGGATGGTTTAGTTTCACAATTTAATCCGACAGTTGACGCTGTAGTTGAGTTATTACTAAAAATCTTATTTATGATCCGATTTGGCTAATGTTTTAAATATGTATGCAATACTATTGCAAAAACGTGCTGCCAAGTGGTGCTGAAGTCGAGCTATTACTAAAAATAGCCAAGTGAGAAAAGGGGCCGCGAAGGTCAGATTAAATCGACCTGTTGCACCATTGAGTATATCGAACGCTCCTACGTTGCAAATGGCCCAATGGATGTGATTTTCCAATATTATTATGCGTTCAAACTTTTAAGGTATTTCGTCTGAAATAAGTATATGTATATTGCATTTCTGTAGAACAATGATTCGCACCCATTTTGAAATTGCCACCTACTATACTGTAAAGCTTCTAGGACATTCACTATAGAACCGGGTCATTGTTGCCGCCAGGGAGTGAAGAGGAAACAATTTATTTCGCTTTGCGAATAACCGTGCTATGTAATGCCGCACAACTGAAGAATTTCAAGAACGTATATAACACTTTCCTTAGGTTATTTAAAGCGGCAAATGACCACCAAACCTTAATCTTAGCAGACAAATGTGCCAATGAAAATCGTAAACGTGAATTGTTGGTGAAAATGTTGGACCAAAAAGTTTCAATAAAATACATAAAAATTTTGGGCGGGACGAAGTTCGCCGGGTCTGCTAGTTATTTATATAATTTCAAAACCATAAGTCACATTAAATTGAAATTAGTTATGCAGACATATCTACGGTAGGTGCTTATAATAGGATATATATACATGAGTTTGTAAAAAGAGGCGTGGCACTTAACATAGGCTTGGAATTTTTTATCAGCCATAACTTCGGAACCACAAGTCACATGACCCCTTTAATTACTTCTGGCGTTGGGTGAAACCCGCGGGTAAAAGCTAGTATTAAATAAACCAAATCATATGCTTTCATATTTTATATGTCCCTTCAGGCTGTTCACTTGTTGTAAATCAGTACGATATGAAAATTATATTTAGTTAAATTTTTTTTATGTCATACGGAAGTACAACCATTATAACAACCCGAGAGGACATGTCACAACTGAAACGTTTTATTTTGATTATTTAGTATTATGAAACGTATTTTTTTAATGAGGATAAATATTTGTAATACAAGTTGAATTTAATAATTTAATGTTCATCATACGCCTTGTCACACCTATTAAAAATTGTTCTATTTAATTAATAATTTTATTTATTTTAACTATTTTATTAATTGTTTCGCACCAGCTTAAGGATAAGGCTCTTTACCTCAATTATAAAAAAAATCGGCTTATCAGAAGAAGATCGCGCGAGAGAATTGGAAACCGATTATCCACAGTTCAGCGAATGAAAGATATGGCAAGACTTAAACTTTATCGAGTTATAATATTTATAATTCTGTTAGATTAAATTAATTTTATAACAAAAACCTCACCCGTTTATTTTACCCCAATGTGCACACCAAATGTGGTATTTTTTAGTAATGGCTAAAAAACATGTTTAAAACTTGACTTCGGTCAACTCCCACGTTAAAAGATTTAAGCTAAAAAGAAACAGGGTGAAATCCTATTAAAACTAAATTTATAGAAGTTGACACAGTTGTCAAAGGGATATGAAATGACGAGAGAATCGAAACAGTCTCATTAAAACTCGATCAGACTCCACAATGGGTCATATGATCCCAGAAATATGCTGGAAGGAGCACTTGAACAAAGTGTTAAGCCATTGTATCATTTACTTTAGACCTTCCGTAAAGTTTTGGTTGGTTTTAAAGAAAACTAATTATTCACAGGTAACTTTAAATTGGTTTGAAGCCAAAGATATGAATAAAGTTCTGGAACTCATCAATTTACGAATATGTCCTATTTACGTCAAATCGAAAAATACACGGCATTTATTCAAAACACCGTAGGGGGATAGATCTCCCCCCCTTCATCAGTGAAATGAACTTTTTATTTTTGAATTAATAACACAATACTATTTTACCCTTCCGATTTATAACTTTTTTATTTCAGACTGATGACAAATTATCTTTTAATGAATATTTGAATATTTGCGAAATACACTAGGCCATTTTGCTTAGTTCCCTACAGTGTTAGGAAATAATCTATAATCTATACAAAACTGCGCTTTTCGACTGTAAATTGTATCGACTTTTTTTATGTAGGTACATTTACATATTTTACACTTTTAACATAAATTTGACATTTGACAGATATTTTAAGATACACTTCTTAACCCTTACACGTTTATAACTATTCCAAAGCAGTAAAAATGTTTTTTTGGTTTGTATCTATTTATTTTGGTTTTATTTAACATTAAAGTAATACAACAAAAAAAAAATGTTTATATTTATGTGTTTTTTTTAAGGGGACATATATGTCCCTATATGCGTTAAAGTATACATAACAAAATATTTAATTCATAAATTTATTTATAATATAAAAATAAACATTAGTGATATTCAACAAAACAATTACGTTCTGAAGTGTAACATAAATTAACGTTACATGTTGAGCATGTGTTATTTGTGCGATTCTCAACATGACTTTTTGCACACTGTACGCATCTTTTTCTATTACTCACTTTCACCATTACATGTGAGGGTGTCCCGCGCTTTTGTGCTAGAGAAGCTCGCTTTTTTGTCATAACAGCTGACGGCAAAGCTCTTTGTCGAGACGAAAAACTGCCAATAAGTGAACGAGCTACTACTTGGCGAAAAACTAGACTTGAAAGCAGATTTCCTTCAACGCGTTTTGCTTCGTACAGCTTGCAATAAATTATATACGAATTATTCATCGCGATATCTAGCAAGTCGAAGAACAATCGTAGGTAGTATTTTATTTTTGCCTTTCTGTCCACTTCGTAACACACTTTTTTTTGGTCCATGAGATCGACCGCTCCCATATTTTTATTGTACTTTAAAACAACTTCAGGGCATATTACATTCATCTTCTCACCACTACCTTGAGCCCGCCGCTTGATTGTCGTTTTCGGTATGGGAGACAAGAAATTTGTCAATAAAAATACAGCTTTGTTATCCATCCATTTTATGAACGAAATTCCATTGCTACTGGTCGTGAAAATGTCTCCACGTTTCATGTTTTTATCAGCTGGCACGTTTTTTGGAATATTTTTGCTGTTTGAGCGTACTGTTCCACAAGCTTTTATATTCATTTTCGTCAATTCATACTGAAGATTAGGAGAATTGAAAAAATTGTCAAAGTATATTTCACAACCTTTACCCTGTAAATCTTTACGCAATTGCAGCACAACCGATTCACCCAATCCAGTTTCAGGGCCGCTATTTTTTTTCCAGTATACAAATCAAACTGAAATAAATAGCCAGTAGAAGAGTCTGCCCTACACCATAGTTTGAATCCCCATTTTATGGGCTTGTTTTTGACATATTGCTTCATTATATTGTGACCTTTGAACTTAACCATATGCTCGTCTATTGCCTGGATTTTGGTATTGGTCATAGCGCTTTGAAAAGCTTGGTTGAAGTGCTCAAGAATGGGGCGTATTTTGAATGCTCTATCATAAGTTGGATCGGTCCTACTCGGTTCATTAGAATTGTCGCTAAAATGTAAGTTTCTACGTATTTCTTCGAAACGGTTTATAGTCATGACATTAGCAATGTACGGAACTCCCATATCAGGATCTGTAGACCAATAGCTGCGAAATGTGGGTAAGCAATGATACCCCATTACAAAATTCATTCCGAAGAAAGCTTTGACTTCTTCATTACTGATAATAAAACATCGACCGCCTTGTTCAGCATAACGTACTGATTCAGGAACTATAATCTGATCAACTAAGTTTTCGAATCCGGCAACCTTATCGAAAATTTCGACAGGAGTCAGCCCCTCATCAGAAGTGTGGGTGCTATCTCCAATGTTCACTTCACCGAAGTCATATCCATGTTCCTCCAGAAAACAGTGCGGCGAATATGAATTTTTTCGCCAGGTAAAAGATGGGGCAGTAACACTGGGTTGCTGGTTTTCAAGTATGTTGTCTTCTAGAGGCGCTGAATTGGGTTCAATTTCAACAGTAGACAAACCCGCATCCATATCTTGTGCTAAAAATGTTTGGTCCTCTTCGTCAAGGAGCAAACCATCCTCATCGTCGCTGTTGTCAGCCATCAAGACTTCAAAAATTTCTTCTTCCCGCAGCGAAAATTCTCTACGGCGATTTGAAGACATTTTCGGCAGTAAAATATACGAAAATAATAGTCGCAAACTGAAAATAATGGCAAGGCAAAAAATATTAATATTTGGTAGCAAAAGTCGCCTTTGATGCATATAGGGACAACCGTGTCCCTTTGGGGTTTTCCACATAATTTTCTTTACTTTTACCAAGAAAACTCAAAATATGTAATAAAATGATAATTGTGCTTACCAGTGAATATAATTCAAACGAAAAATGGTTGGAAAAAGTCCTTTAGTTAGAATAAAGCAGTTTTAAATGTTGATGACTTGCTAAAATGAATTGCACCTATTTTGCTTGGAATCTTTTCACAGATAACGGATTTTTTTGGTGTTGCCAGCGCTAAAACTTTCAAAGGTACAATGAAATTTAGATACAATTATGTAACAAATGTTTTAGTTTGCCAGTATTACTGCAAATCGTGAAAATTATATTGGGACATACGTGTCCCTTATGCGTGAAAGGGTTAACAAACAAATTTTTTTAAGTTATTATGAATGGATAAAAGAGACATCTTCTTTGAATTCAGTACTAAAACTTGACATTCCAAGTGCTTATCAAAACTTTATACATGTTAACTAGATTGGCCATTTATCTTAAAATTGTATAATTTTAATTATTTGTTTATACAAATGCAGTTTAAAAAAACCCGTATAAATCCAACATTAACACAATCAACAAACTTTCGTAAAGCTTTTTAATTAGATTTGATATAAATACATATTTTGAGTATGCAGTTTTGTAGCCCGATCAATTCAAAAAAAGCGCAAGTTTAAAATACATAGCTGCGTCTTATCGTTGATTTTTAATATTTTTTTTTTTTGATGAAGGCGTTGCTCATTTTCTTCATTAAAAAGTCGACGAACATACTTAGATAATATGGAAGAAAATTACCGACATCTATTTTCAACATTTTTTTTTATTGAGCTTGAGGCCGTTTTTAATGAAAAACTTATTGTGGAAAAGCAACAATAATTTGAAAAAATATAAGTTTTTCATTAAAAACGGCCTCGAGCTCAATAAAGAAAATTGTTGAATATAATTGTTATAAGGCCATAAAATAACCAAAACAAATTACCGACATCTTCAAAAATATGCCATACATCAACTGTGAATCACAGGTACTTTAAATTTGCACTTTATTAGACTAAAATTGAATGAGCTAAAAAACTGCAAAATATTAAGAGATAAAATTGAAATAGAAAGTTCGAAATTTTTACGAAAGTTTGTCGATTTTTTTTAATGTTGTTCAAAGATTAAACTTATTTTCATTTAGTGTTTGTTAAGGAATAAACTATATTTTTATAAACAAATAATTCAAATTAAAACATAATAAAATAAATAGTCAAATCTAGTCAATATGTGAGTGTCGTAAAGTTATGATATTTAAGAACATCTCTTTCTTAATTAACGATGACACTGTTTCTATATGAAGCTGATTTCAACATTTTGTTTTAATAAAATTTAGTATCGAAAATATTCTTTCAAAACTTGCCTAGGAATGTGATATAATGGTTCGTTCAAAACCTTTTTTCAAAACTTATGAAGGCAAAAACGAGAAGGCGAAGACAAAAAGAGAATAAAAAAATTTGCGGCAGTGAATTTTCAGATTTTTAAAACGGTATAGTAATTTAATTTTTTAAATTTAAATAAAGCATGAATACCCCATTGAATAAACGGATAGATCAAAAACTGGCACATACATAAATATATGAAAGAATGCACTCAGCCGACGCCTCTAGCCATTGTGTGTCACAAATTTAAGTTATCGATGGACTTTTTTTTTTCATCCCCCCAAAGCCAAATCCTGGCTACGCCACTGAGTTGACTACTCAAGTCTCAAGAACGGGTGTTCAGAAAAATTTTATCATTATCAAGGAAATTGTATGTTATTTGTTTATCCAAGCAAAATATGAAACCTTCGCTAACATCTATCTATAGCGCAATTCTTCCCTTTACTTTAATATATTAAATATTATTTTCTGAAAACCTGTTAAAAAGATATAACCCATTTTATGGGTACCGATTTTGAGTGAACAATGCTTTACAAATATTTTATTTATAATCCCAAATTTATGATATAAAATCCCCTCGACCAAACAACTTAAATTGAGTAACGCCACTTCGAATTTTTACAATTGAGCGATTATCAAAAACCTGCTTTTTAAATAAAAAGTTGTTTATTGAAACTACCTTATTTTTTGCATCATATATGTGTGCATGTTTTAAAACATGCTCTAGCTAGAAAATTTTTTGCTAAGCTTTCACATTTATATGTATGTACGTTTTATCGTTAATGCACAAACGAAAAACCTTGTCTGAGAAAATTTCCTGATTTTGCACTTGAGCTAGTTGCTGGTGGGAGCTCTGGGGCCCCTCTGTTGGGGGCCCAGTCAGCATTGTTTCTTTTGCTGCCCGTTAAATCGATTGTTGTTCAACATATATCGTGTATAGAAATTTAAAAATCACCGCAATTTAAAATTTTTAGAGTTTTGATAGTTTTTAATTTTTTTGAAGCTTTCCCTTTTTAATAACTTGAGTGGAATTCCAAAATTTTCTAAACTTTCAAAACTTTGTGAAATTTACAAATTTTAGTAAATCCCAATAATTCAATTAATTCAATATAATGACGAACACTAGATTTTTAAAATATTTTTATTTTTCAAAAATTTTGAGAATTGTAGGAATTCTAACAATTTTTTTCTAAGTAAAAGTGTCGAATATACAAAATTGATCAAATGAAATTAAAAGTTTTCGAATGTTGAAAACATTTTCATATTTCGTCGTTTTTGAAAATTAAAAAAATATTCGTAATTCTTGAAGATTCAAACAATTTTTAAACGTTGATGTTTTCAAAATTTTCAAAAAATTAAAAATTCTCAAACTTTGTTATATCAATACAAAATTTTAAAAAAGTTCAGAAAAGTGGAACAATTTTTGAATTTTTCAAAAATGTTAATATCTTTTAGAATTCTAAGAATATTCAATTTTTACACACGAGTACATGAACATAAGAGATTTTCGACAATTTTTGATGTTTCACATTTTTACATTTTAGGATGGATTTGAGGATAAACAAAATTCTAAAAATTTTGGAAAATATAAGCATTTCTAAAATCTCAATAGTGTTGTACATTTCAAAATATTCTAATTTTACCAAAATTTATAGAATCTCCCGGATTTCGATAGTTTTTGAAATTTTGGAAATTATCCTAAAAATAAGAAATCTCAAGAAATTTAATAATTTTATAATTCGTTGTTTCCTGAACCTGTGAAAATATTCAAACTTGCTGTGACTTTCAACTGTGTAAAATAATACAAATTCGAAAATATAACAAAGAACTAAAAATAGAAAATAAAGTACATAAATTCAAAATTTTGAAACTTCAGTGAATTCCATGGTGAAATAAATATAAGGTGATGTCACTTACATAACCTCACTTTTTCTGCATGCCAATTGCGGCCATGCATTTTGGGGTAGTAGAAAAAGGGGGAGAAGATTAGGATTATTTTTGCTACTTTTTGGGTAATATTTCCAATACATACATATATCAGTGGACCCCACGCCAGTTAAATGAAGCTTGCGTCAATAAAATATTTTTTCTGTAAACCAGTGTAATTACAGTTTCATTTTTTCGCTCAAAAGAAATTATTATTACCTAATTTTTATTTTTTCGATCAAATATCTTGATTTTAATAATTATTATTCAGTTTAAATTTTCTACCTTAAACTTATTATTTGTAAAACTTAAAAGACCACTCGGTCGTACCACACACATATGATGATGGTTAAAACTTAAAAAATAAGGCCTACTTTCCGTCTTTCATTTATTCATATTAAAACTAATTAAATTATACAGTTCTCTTTATTTAATTATACTTAAATTCTAATAGAAATTACATATTAGCCCGTATGGAATTTTATTTGTATTTTTTCCTTTAGTTCTGAAGTACATGTATATGCGTACTTATTGTTTAAATATCTAAACCTTAAAGGGAATTTGATTACGACCTTTATTTTCGTTACCATTTCAAAATTACATTTCTGAATTCTATGAGTTATATTATAAAATAGTTTTGGGTTTAAATTGTTAGACCAAAGTGCATTATCGTAGCCACCCGAGGCACTGCTCGAATAATCAGGCCGATTCTGAACAGAAACTCCCCGGGAGTTTTCTCTCTTTTCACTTTCCTCTATCATAAATAAAAATTCCCTGAGGATTTTTATATTAAATGGCGGAGTTGAGCTCTCAAAAGTGCCAAACAGCTTTTTTGAAGTTGGAATTTCCTCCTCCCAAGTTTTCGGGGAAAATGCTACTATCTGGGAGTTAATTATAGGTGGATTTCTTTCTCGGGAGAAACAAATTCCCGGAGAACCAACTCCCCGGGAGTACTAAGAATTGGCCTGAATATGTTGGATATGTATAGTATATATTTTACTTTAAAATTTACTTAAAAAATCACAATTATTGGAAATTATCGCTCAAATTTTCCACTGAATTTGAAACGAAAGGTCAAAGCAAAAGCGAAACAAAGAAACAGTGATACCTGCGCATACTTTTTTCAAAAAATTGTCTCCTCCATTTATTGTTCCATTTTGCCCAGAAATAAAATTGGAATAAATAGGGTAGGCATTACTGTAACGCTGCTATGCCGAAATTGCCAAAATTACAACAACCACCCCCTAAGTGACAACACCTTATTATTATTTCACCATGAGTGAATTCGAAAAACTGATAGGCCTACTTAAATAACAAAATACTTCGAGCTTAGCTCACAGCTATAATTTCAAACTCAAGTGAAATTTGACACACTTTTTCCATGAATTATAATTTTCAAAAGCATCCACTTATTAGGTTTGTTCCCCAAGCTTCTCGAAGTCACTTCGCGCATATACGCGCTCCGCAAGTCAGTTTTCGACTTTCTTTGATATACGCTCACAATTTGAACTTTGCTCGAGTTTTTCTACAAGTAGCCTGTGGGACAAACCTGTTATATGTTCTTGTAATGATATTTCACGATATTCAGTTGAATATTATGAAAATACATGTTACACAGTCTTGCGGGGGAGGGAAATTTCCCCAATTTCCCCTACCTGGGTCCGCCACTGCCTTGTACTCTTCACAAAAAAACTTTAGTAGAAAGCGTAGAAAATTTCTTAAGAACTTCGTACTGCTTAAGAATATTTGGCCCAATAAATTTTTCTTTACCATTTCTCTGGCGTTTTTTTATTCGTCCAGCTAGAGAAATGTTTACAAATAATAACATAACAGCAGATTTTGTTCTTATCAGAAATTTTCCAAAAATGTTCGATCCGAACCGAAAACCGAACCACTTGTCATAAAGGTTTAAAGGATCGTTTCAACCAATTTTAATACCATGTTTGTTTACCATGTGGCTATATCAAATGTCCAAAGTGCAAAAACGGTTCGAACAGTTGAACCGAACCGACCAAAATTTCCATACGGTTCACGTCCCTGCTTTATATTAACTCGTGATTCAATTGCATTTTATTTCAAATGAAGAATAATGAACATTTCAAAAAGGCGTGTGTAGCACCGTACACATGATAGAAGAGAAACTTCTTAAAAAAGGTGTGAGTACCAGGTACCTACTCACGAAATTTGATATGTAAAGATATATTTACGGCTCGGCAAACCATTAGGCGATTGAGTTACATACATATATAGGTTTGATTAGAAATTAAACAATCATTTCATTTTATTCGTTTTCTGATATATAATTTACATATTTATTCATTTTCCGGTAACACCACCTTATATGAATTCGACCTTCTAGCTAGTAGGAAGTAACTGAACGGAGGAAATGTCACATAATTACTTATTAGGGGTATTCTCTGAGTCTTGCAAAGGCCTTGCATGGTGCACATATTGCACGGATTGCACGGTAAAAACCGGTTTTCGTATGGGACAGCTTTGCAAACCGTGCAATCCCTGCACCGTGCAAGGGGTTTGCAAGACTCAGAGAATACCCCTATTGTTTGTTTAACAAATAAATGCAAATGTTTATAATGCAATCAATAGATCCAAACGAATTAGCCTCGATTTGTTACGATTCGTTTTTGTAAAATTTTTTAAATTATTACGACATTGAACGGGTGCATAACCTATACAGTGTTTTAATCTAATAGTCAAAGTTCAAAAGGGGCATATTATATTTCAAAAAAAGTAATTTTGCTGCCTTTTCTCCCATGAGGCGATATCTTAGAGGCTCGTATAGAAGGCCGGCTGCACTAAACAATTGTTCACTTGGAACGCTGCACAGTGTTTCGTGTAGAACAAGGTAGCTGGACAAAAACAAAAGTTTTATTCCTAGAATTTTGTATTGAGTAATTAATCAGAAGGCCAATATAACGGGGTATTTACACTTGTTTGTTATTTTCACTTCTAATATGTTGTGTAATTGAAGTAAGTAAGCACGAGCAGTCGAAGTAAGAACTGATTTATTTGAAAAATTTCTTTTGAATATTACGCTTCATATAACTTTAAGTTACCACTTCTACTTAATTTTTGTGATGGAATCTGAACTCAAAGGTAAGCTGAAGTTTTTAATTATAATCTTTTAGCAATTTGATTATTTTTAGTATGTCTAACATTCCACTATTAAGAAAAAAAACATTTTTTATATACATTTTTAACTTCAGAGGTGGAAAAGTTATATGTCTCCTCATGTAACCCCTTTAAATCTTATATTTACATATCTTATACATATAAAAAAATCCCAAAATTTTCATCTTTACACATTCTTGTTTCTGCCATGCGGGGGACGGTATGTACTTGCTGATTTGTTTTACAAAAATTATTTAAAAAGTAGACGACTCGGTTGCTCAGCAAAACGGTTAATCGCTTCTGCAATTATTTCACATTTATTCTCTAAAACAAATTTTCGATGTATTCTTAAAATGCATAAACCTAAAGGTAAATTTTATAGGAAATTAAAGTAACAATTTATTAAAACTAGTAGTAACCCCCGAAATATGGGTGAGTACTTAGCTCAAAATTTATTTAAAGAACTTCGTGAAAGACAACAATTAATCTTGTATTGCTTGTGTTGTTCCGATACGAGTACCTACAAGTAATTACTCGATACTTTCTTCAAGTACTGAGTACTTGTTGTACTCGAATACTTCCCGCAAGTACTTAGGTGGGTATCGAGTACGCGATTAAAGTATTACTTGCTTTTCCAAAAATTTTGAATTTCGGTTCTGACAATATATGAATCATGCTGTTGTGGATTTTGCACCACGTTAAGTTGGCTAATAAACAAAGTGTCAATTCCTGCTTTCCTGTACTAGTAAATTATTAAAATTTTGCAAGATACAAACTTGTGGCTGCTTTTTCGGTAAGTTTTGGTCGGATAGTACTCGAACCGATTCTGTTTTTCTTTACATGACATAAGTATTTACAATGAGTTCGATATGAGTAAGTATCGAGTACTTCTCATCGATACATTTGTGGCATCGATACTTTTCTTCAATATTTTTAAAGAGTACAGGTATCAAGTACAAGGTCGTATCGCTAGACAGCTGATAACCCAGGATAATTTTAAAGTTCTTAAAATACATTACTCTACTCTAAGCTTCGTTCAGTGGGCCATTAGAAAACCGTAATCTTTAAGGTATAGTCCAACCTTTCAAAATATCTGGTATTAGTCTCAATCTGTAACGCCATAATCATTGAAAATTTGCGCCGCTTATGGTGAAAAGCATTTAATATCACACTTTTAAACTAAAGCTTTCTTAACCCTAGAAGCCTAATCTATTTGGGTGTAACGTAAGCCCTTAACATACGCCGTAGAGGCTTATGTACTTAAAAGATAACCTGTGAGCTAAAATATACTTAGTCCTGTCTTATTTTTTTTTTAAATATTGAAGTTGTGAGTTTGACTAATAATAAAACTTAGTTTTATTAATAATAACTCTAACCACATTTATGTAAAACAACAAAATAAAAAGTAAATTTTGTGTTAAAATTAAAAAAAAATACCCATTCCGTATACGTCTCGCAGACGTAGATTATACTTTTGGGGTTAACACTTTCACTACAAAAATTCAACCACTGGTTCTACGAAATTTTAAATATGAGTACCGGCATACAAAAATGTGTAATGCTTTGAGGTTTGCGGTCATTCAGGGTCATTTTTAATGGTCAGTGATATCCTAGGTGTTTAAAAAAGAAAGGGATCTCAGCTATTTTTATTTATTTCGTGAAATATATTTCAAAACTATGAATAATACCTAATAACTTTTCCGAATCTCCATTCCATGGAAATATGGTTAATATTTTTCAATAGATTATATTACTCATTATCGACTTTTCTGCCGCTTTTTACTTGTTTGACAAACACGGTCAACTGCAACTGCAGCTTGCACTTTAGTTTGATATATAGCTCAATTCTGTGGCTGCTACAGATCGGCCTAACTAAGTCGTATGACTGAGCAATTATATATACAACTACAAAGCATAGCGACATGTAACACATCATGCAAGTGCCAGTTTATATCATGTCGCTTATACATGTTTGAAAGTGATATATGAAGACATTGCATAATAAATTCAAATCAAATCATGCATCAAATTTATGCATGTCAACAAAAGGAACACATGCAACATATTCAGCATTATTATTTACATTTTATATACGGGAAGAGATCTTCCGAGTTTTGCAAGCTCCTACTATAGTAAAATTTATTAAACAATTATCTAATTAAAAATCTATATACCAACGGTGGGCAAACCTGGCTCTTTGAGCCAAATGCGGCTCTTTGCTTAGCAAAGTGCGGCTCTTTTTACTTTATCCTTGCTTAGAACATTTTTGCTATTTTTACTTTTTAAAACACATATTTCATACATATTACACATATCCATACATATTTTACATACATACATATTATACATATAAATACATATTTTAGCCCACAGCAATTTGCCAACAAGAAAACAGCTGATCAAGAAGAGCTGGTTGAAATTTACGCAAATCCCTAAATTGAATTTCATGGTTTGGAAGTTTAAATAATAAAATGCGACTAATTAAACTTGTAAGAAATAAGTAATTATTCGTTTAGTCAGTGAACTGTGTCAGGATAAGAATTCAGGATTTGTTTTCTCACGTTTTCAATTTCATACTTTTTACAGGTCTATTCTCCGCTGGTAACATAAATTTTATAACCGGTAATTAAAGTGTCTGTCAATTTTTAAACCTTTTTCGCATTCTGTGCTCTCTTGTAACCGGTTAATTTGGTTACCATCTCATAAGCTGGTAACAAAATATTGCCCCGTGAAATATGCAATACAGGAATTTCCACAAATCTTCATAGCTGAGTTGCTGATTATTTTCACTGCATTACCAACGTACCTGGAATCGCGGTGACAAGAAGTGGTAACATTTTTTGGTAATAAAATTTTCCGGCCACAAAATCTTCGGTAACGTGCAGAACAGACCTGTTAATGTAAACAAAATTTCTATCAGCTGTTCGTCTAACTTGCAAGTTTCTGCAAATTTTCTGTTCGCGTACTATTTTGGATATTTTTCTCTTGTGAGAGAACAGATGATATTTCTCCGGAATTTCGCTGTTGGACATTTTTTACTGGTGATTTTAAACGAACGTACCTATTGACTATCCAACATTTAACAGAATTGTTACGAATGGCTTTAACTGACCTAAAACCAGATTTTGAAAATCTCGCCAAAGGGATCTTTTGAATTTTCTTTTATATCTACCTTACGTACAATAGAATAATAATAAAATTAATAATTTTAATTTCTAATAATAATTTTATTTAAAAATAAAATTTTTGTTTTTCTTGTTCTTTTTTTGTGGCTCTTTGTAGCATTTAGAATTTATATGTGGCTCTTTTCGGCCTCGGCCTTTCCCACCCTTGCTGTATACATTTTCATACAAGGCAGGATTAAACAGTATTAAAAATATGCTGCAGAAACACAACAGCTGAGCTAAGAAGCAGTGCTATAACAGTATGTTTGAGATGGAATCACATGGCATAGCAGGTGACAGGTAATAAGGTCAATGGAAATAAGGTCAATTGACTTAATTTCCCACCCTGGTAAGAAATAAAGTCAATTGACATTATTACCTTTTCAAAAGCGAAATAAAGTCAACAAAAATTTGGAAATAAAGTCATTGACGCTTTTTCCTCATTTAAATGGAAATAGCGTCAACAATGCTTAAAGTATGTCGATTCCATATATGTAATACTCCTATATTGGCAGTAAGAGCTAGTACCGTCCGAAAACACTACAGTACAGATATATCAATAAACACGCACGAAAGAAAAGGAACACATACGTTTATAAATAAACATGTACACAACACATATACAAAAACGGCACTCAAGTACACAATACATTGACAAAAATGGTACTAGACTGTCTCGCTTTGACTTCGGAATGCTTACACATTGAGAAGTTAGCTTACTGCCAATATAGAAGTATTACATATATGGTTGATTCATAGAAAACAATTTTGTTCTTACAACAAACATTGCCCCGTAAGTGTTGTTTTTTAATAGATGAAAAAGGTTATTGCCAAATCCTCAGTGTTGTGACATTAATCCACACACAATCATGAACTACCACCAATTGATTTTATTAAAAAAAATTTAAATTACGAATATGTAAAAACACGATGCGAAAAACTAAACGCCTGCGTACAGCTGGAATACGAGAAATATTTGAAGAAAGAGTGTAGAAATGATCCATAACTTGCATTTCGTTTCCACAGAAATAAAGCGAACACCAGTAAATTGAAGAAACAGTCCATGTCCAAAAACCCCGGAGGAACACTGAAATAATTTTTTGTTTTAAAATAGCATATTTTGAACGAATTCGGGATGTCTAAGGTGGAAAAGAAACCAACCTTTCTATAAGGAAACAATTATGGAAAAATAATTTTCTTACACTGTATTCATGTCTCCGCCAGAAATTTGTGACGACATCATTTAAAAGCAGCTAAGGAGAGCGACGACACCATTTATTAGATGGCACATTCAACGAGCCAATGTGCCAAAATGCGGGTATAAACAATTATTGATTCTTTAATATCGGAATCGAGATCATATAAGTTAATTGATTGATTTTCACACACTTTTGAAACACAAATTATATGCTTTTTTACTGCAGACAAGTTGTTGCCCACACAACAGCAAATCTTCCAATCAGGGCTGCCAAATATCTGTAGTTATGAGGTGCCATATTGAGGATAAAAAAGTGCCAAATAGAAAAATAAAAGTGCCAAAAAAGGTGTCATTCCTTTTAATCATTCACATTTAGCAATAAAATAAAGCTACATTTTCCAAACAAAAGTGCAATGATAAAATAAGATAAACCAGTTGAATAGCCCTTATAAATTAGAAAATTTTAGTTGAGAAAAAGAAGTGAACGCAAAGGATTTCACAAAAATGTATTGAAATGTTATTTTTTTTTTTTAAAAGTGCCATTTTGGCACTTTGTGCCAAACTGAAAAATTAAGTGCCATTTGAAGTAAAATAGGGACAAATGGCACGGTTTGAGCCAAGTTGGCATCCCTGCTTCCAATGGCTTACAAATATAAAAATGTGAAAAATCTAGGGATTGAATTCATTAATACCCTCTATCTGCAATTTGCACAAAAACTAATTTGTGATTTTAGAAACCATGTGGGACTTATTACCTGTCGTTATATAAGGTAAAATTAATATTACTGATGACAGTAAAGCCTAGGTAGATTTTTTATTAGAATCTCAAGTGAAAAGTCTGCAGATAGACTATATATAGAATATAAGGCCTCGGTGTTTAAAATATATAAACATTTTATTTCAACGTATACAAAAAATAAATCTTCCCGCGTTACAGCACGGCGGGAGATTGGGAAGGGGGCCGAGGGGCCGCGGCGTAGCGTGACGTGGTGTTCGCGCCGGTCGCGCGGCGCAAGTGCGAGCGTGGCGAGCGCGGTGTGGCGCGCTAACTCGGGCCGCCGCGAAGCTAAGCAAATTTAATGTTTGAAAGAGAAATAATGTCAATGGATTTTATTTCGTTTTTAAAAAGGTAATAATGTCAATTGACTTTATTTCGCACCAGGGTGTTAGGAATAATAGTGACTGCCTTGAGGTATTCCTGAGGTAACATCTATAATATCCGAATTGGTGTTATTTATGCGGACGAACTGAGTTCTACCAGTCAAATAAGAAGAGAGCCACTTAAGGATGTTCGAATGGAACCCCATCTGTTCAAGTTTATTGAATAAGACATTGTGGTTAACCCTATCAAAAGCTTTGGCAAAATCAGTAAATATGACATCGCACTGGTTACCATACTCAAGTTGTTTCAGGACAAAATTTGAGAATAACGTTAAGTTTGTAGTTGTGGACCTACCCTTTATAAAGCCATGCTGCTTTGGTGATATGTACCCTTTTACCGGAAAAAATAATTTGTCGTATACGAGTTTTTCGAATAACTTAGGTATGCATGATAATTTGCAGATAGGACGATAGTTTTGAACGTCGGACTTGTTCCCAGACTTGTGAACGGGGTTAATATAAGATCTCTTCCATTCCTTCAAAAATTCTCCTTGGGCTAGGGATTTGTTGAAGATTATTGATAGCGGAACACATAGCGCTGAGGCACAATTCATCAACAGTATGGAAGGGAATCCATCCTCGCCGGGTACTGGGTCATTAGGTAGTAATATTAGGGCTTGATACACCTCGTTGACAGAAAATTGCGGACTTGTAATGCACAATGTAGCATCTGACTCAGTATTGCTTGTTGTTGTAGCCCTAGAAGAGGTAACATATACAGAGCGGAAAAATTTTGCAAAGAGATTGCAAATTTGTTGGACGCAGAAGCAGCTTGGTCTGAATAACACATTATGTCCGGAATTCCTGTACTTTTCTTTTTATTATTTATAAATTGCCAGAAACGTTTGCCATTTGATTTAATTTCACTCTCCATGATTGAAATATAGTTATGATATAGGAGTTTGTTTAAAACATCAAAGTCGTTTTTCAATCGACAGTAGGTTTCATAGAGATTTACGTCATTATTCGATTTGCGATACCGCTTATATGCTTTCGTTTTCCTATTGTCGATGTTTATAAGCCTAGCATTGAACCAAACTGGTTTGTTGACCTTACTTATGGATTTTTTGGGAATACATTTTTCAACCGCCAATTTAAGATTGTCTCTGAAAAATTC
>NW_023458940.1:0-30509 GCF_013731165.1 Rhagoletis pomonella
AAATTATTTTCTAGAGAGTAAAAATGCTCATACTTCAAAATGGTTCTCTTTTTTATAAAGAAATTGCATTTCTGGCTAGTATATTTCAGATCGAATGGATAAGGATTGAGCCAAGAGATTGTGTGAGTAAATCCAGTTTTTGGCAGCCAATGTCAGTTACGCGGTTTTGCAGAATGACGATACGTGGTTTTGTGCTTTAAACGACGATATAATCGTCTCTCACTAGCATCATTGTTTTACAAAAAATGATCCCACTTACATACATACCTGTTCAAGAAATGCCCGATCGTGCCGGATTTCAAGGAACTCAATTTATACGTAACGCTACCTATCCCTATTATTCGTAACGTCACTATTCTTTCTAAGCTGAATATGAAAAAAATTAACTATTTCTCTGAAGATCCAGGGATGCCAAAAGATCTACTGCTGAAATATAAAAGTTGAGCTTAAAAAATGAATCTGCATTAACAATTTTATCTTTTTTTATAAACAATTAAAATTTTAATAAAAACGTGAACTACTAAATGCATTGTTAATTGGAAAATAGCTAAAGTCGACAAATTTGTGAATGACAAAACTCAAAATTTGGATATGTATAAACTGCCATTTCTTCTAATTCTCTTATCTGTTTAAAGGGAATATATTTCCCATCGAGTCGCCCTCAACAACCAAAAAACTTGAATAGAGAGATCAGACATTTGCTAAATTAGTGGTAGGTCAATGGCCTTTGGCTGGCTAATTCCTGCTTTAGTAGGAAAATTGAAGCCAACGAAAACTGAATACATTATTATATTATAGATTTTGCAATTATGAAAACATTGCAGCTCTATTTAAGATTTTTGAAGATGTACTATTCATCACGCGCATCCAAAAATATCGCAGTTTTACGCTGCTATTACTTGAATAGAATCACGTATTGTTTCTACGTAAACAACTCGTTGCAAATGCCCTTCTCTGGTAATCATATATCCTTATGTAATCACTTAATCATCCCAATTCATTTCCAGATTGCATATGTACCATAGCAGGGGATATGAAAAACTAAAACCCATATTTAACAAGAAAACACCATAATGCTTACCTAAAAACGGCATAAATAACAGTCACTTTAATTGTATGCAACAATAAAATAAAACCAGATTAAAGTAAATTAAAATAGAAAATCAAGGATTGTAGTATATACATAAATAGAGCTGATTTTAAATATAATGAGAACACTAGAAAGAACAAAATAAAAACCATACAAATAAATAAAAAATCAATTTAAATAAGCATAAGAATTAAGTAAGAACAAATTGTTGTGTTTGATTTATTCTTATTAGGTGTATTATATTGACGCATGTACATACATAATTATGTACTCGTTCATCAAAAATGAATCTTCAAAGGACACCAGTGGGCTTGAGAAGCAAAATAAGTATGTATTTCTAGATTAAAGGATTAATGATTTATCCCAGGAGTTACCTCATAGTCTGCTCAGGACTACGGACCCATCGGCAGTGGACCACATCATTTGTGGCCCCCCTGCTGCTCAAACAGAGAAGCCTTCACGGCAAACCCCAGTCCACCTGAGAAGCTCAACACAAACACCACAGCACCACAACATAACAACACAATAGACCACACCACGACCACGACAGACCACACCACAACCACGACAGACCACACAACAAACACAACCGCACCAACACCCACACGCCGCCGCCAATAACTCGTGGTTCCTCCTACAATCTGCACGGCATGTCAGACCAGGATATTCCGTAGCGTGACATCAGTCAAGTGCAACACCTGCCTTGGCTGGTGTCACTTTAGGGTATGTTCAGGTCTGCGCACCACGCGAGATTGGACGAGGAACTTCGAGGGACCGTGTTGCGCCGCTCGGCCGCAAACCCCAATTGCGACGCCACCCACTACACCACAGGGCGGCAACCTGCACAGCAGCGTACACAGCCAATGGCGGCAAGGCCACACACATCCCTCACACCCCGCATAACAACACGTCTACCGAACCACATGAAGCCCCTTCAATTTAACTGTAACGGACTTCAGAGCAAGATCGAGGAGATAACCGTCTTCATGGGAAGGCATGGTATACTGATAGCTGCGGTCCAAGAGACGAAGTTGCACAGCAATTCAACATTGTTGAATTGTGCCGGATACAACGTGCACCGTCGAGATCGCGAACGAGATAATGGTGGTGGCTTAGCGTTCATCACGCACCACACCGCGCAGTATCGTCTTATTGAAGCAGACATCCACCGCAGGGATACCACCCTAGAATGTCAGGGCAATGCTATCCGGTCAGGCCATGTATAGCTCGAAATATTTAACGTTTACCTACCCCCTGTCACTTGCTGCCCGCAGGACATCACCCTGATATAGGTGCGCTCCTCAGAGGTGAAAACCGTATGGTAGTAGATGAATTTAATGCGCACCACGATCTTTGGCATTCAAGCCTGTTAAACGATCGTAGGGGAACAGATTTGGCTGAGCAGATACGACGATTCGACATTCTGCACAATGAACGACGACGCACCCACTAGGATTATGGGCAGCTGCTGCAGCTCGTCAGACAACAATAGTCAGCGCTGGTCTGAGAAACAGCGTATCACGGTGGCCTATGCTGACTTTGGCATCAGACCATCTGCCCATAGTCATCTCGATCGATAAACCAACCGACTTTGCTTCCGCGGAACAGCGGACCTATATCAACTTTTCTAAAGCTCATTTCGCGGAATTTACTGAGAGCGCCTTCGCTGCGTTCCCCACACCAACCGACGTCCACCTTGGTGAACGTAAGTTCCGCAGGGTTGTCACTGCTGCTGCAGCTCGCTTCGTACCGGCAGGATGCATTACGGACCCACGTCCAAATTTCCCTGCTGAAGCGGCTGTTCTAGCCGATGAGGGTGACAGCCTTCGTTAGGCCGATCCCGGAAATCCATCAGGGATCTCAACGCGGAGATTCGGAAACTAGTGAACGTACATAAGCGGAAGAAGTGGGAGGAGCATCTGAAGACATATAACTTCACCTCTGGTGTGAGTGGGCTTTGGTCAACCGTAAGGTCGCTGTCCAATCCGACGAAGCACGACCACAGAGTCGAAATTTCTTTCGGCGACCATGCTTCGTCGGACCCGGAGCGATGCGCGAGCTATTTTAGCCGGAAGTTCTTACTCCATCCTCCCGCGGACAAAGCCAATCGTAGAGTGACCAGAAGGCTGCACGCATTGCCAACAACTTGCTCCCCCCTTGTTTCACCAGCGGTGAAGTTCAGGTGGCCATCAGAAAGGCGAAAGCCTCCAAAGCCATGGGTCCCGACGGAATATGCATGTGGATGCTGAAAATCTGGGTCCTGCGGGAGTAGCGTACCTAACGGAGGTCCTCAATATGTCAATGGGAAACCAGCCAACAAAGGAGAATCTTATCGCCCGATAACACTCCTTTCCCCGATAGCGAAGACACTAGAGGCCTTGCTGTTCCCGTATTTCACGAACCACCTAACCCCAGCGAAGCATCAGCATGGTTTCCGTAAAGTGCACAGTACAACAACAGCACTTAACGCCATAAACACTCAGATAACACGTGGCCTTAACCGCAACCGTCCCTGTGAGAGAACTGTTCTAGTAGCGTCAAAGAACGTAGATAACAAGAAGGGACAACTCGTTATAATTGTGGCGAAAGTACGCAACAGGGGCGTGCCTTCTCTTTTCATCCAATCAAAAAACGTACTAGGGCAAAAGAGAAGGCACGCCCCTGTTGCGCACTTTCGCCCCAATTATAACGAGTTGTCCCTTCTTGTTATCTACGTGCTTTGGTAGCGTTGGACCTGTCAAAGGCGTTTGACACCGTCAGCCACTCCACGCTACTAGAAGACATAGAGTCCTCCTCTCTCCCACAGAGGCTCAAACGGTGGTCGGCGAATTATCTGAATGGCCGACACTCGTCGGTAATGTTTAGAGACAAATCGAACAAACTCAGAAAAATAAAACTGTGGGTTCCACAGGGCGGTGTCCTTGCCCCACTACTTCTTAACTTTTACATTTCAAAGATCCCTCAACCACCAGAGGGAGTCTCGATTGTCCCTTACGCCGACAATTGCTCGATCACGTCGTCTGGGAATGGAATTGATGACTTGTGTTTCAAATTAAACGCGTATCTCTCCGAGCTTTCTCGCTTCTTCACTGCAAGTAGCCTAACCCTCTCCCCTAAAAAATCCTCTGCGACCTTGTTCACCATCTATACGAAGGCGGTCTGGCTACCGCTGGGAATTCACGTCGATGATACACCAATTCCGGCGGTGAATAACCCCAAAATACTCGGAGTAACCTTCGACAGTCTGCTCTCCTTCTCTGCGCACGCAACCGCTATTGTCAACAAAGTACACAGCCGCAACAAGGTCCTCAAGTCGCTAGCCGGCAGTACTTGGGGCAAAGACAAAGAAACGTTGCTGGCAACATACAAGGCAATGGGCCGGCCGGTTTTAAATTACGCAGCACCAGTGTGGTTGCCGTGGACAAGTAGGACGCAGTGGATGAAGCTGCAGACTACACAAAACACCGCCAGAACACCACCTGCACAACGAGGGGATAATGCTCCCTATAAAGGAGCACAACACAATGCTCTGCAAGCAGTTTCTTGTTGGCAGCCATGGACGTGGTCACTCAAATAAACAACTGCTTGCAGAAGAGCCCTCGGCCAGGCACGTCAGGAGGCATCTCTGCGAACTGACGGACAAAGTCCAGAGGTTCATTAAACAACCTCTGGACCCGCCAGCTTATCGACAGGCCCTGTGCGGCATTCACAGGGAGTCAGTCTCGAGTTATGTAGTCTCCAGACCTGTGAATGCCGTTCTAGGCGCACAACCACCGGCCATTGACGAGACGGAGCTTCGTCTGCCTCGGGAGACTAGAAACACAATAGCCCAACTTCGCTCTGGCGACTGCAGCAGGTTAAACTCATACCTGAGCAGATTAGAGCAGATGTGCCAAATGAGTGTCCGGCATGCGTAGAGACACCCCATGACTCGAAACATCTCTTCGTATGCCCAAAAAACAACCTAAACGCCTTTGTCCCTGTGGACCGACCCTATTGAGGCTGCACGCTTCTTAGGGCTTCCGTAAGTGGAGCTTGACGACAACGACTGAGATAATAACCGATCAGGGCGGGGTTGTTGTAGCCACAACAAAACAACAACAACATGCCCCTTATCGCGGATTTCGATATCGAACGTAACTCAAATCGAAAATTTTTGGATTTTGAAACCACGGCATTCGATAGCGAGTGTGCTTCGCTATTTGAAATTGTATTGTGTAAAAAATAGCTGCCACTTTGCTTGATTCGATTCGAGCTCCATCGCGAATGTCGCGATTCGGGCCCAGAGATGGGCACACTATCATACAATTACAGTGTGCAAGCCCCCTTTTATTTTAATGTGGTAGAATCGACAAAAAAATATGGTGGATTTGCAAGAGACGTGATTTTCCAAATTCATACTATTATTTTGTAATACATACATAAATACATACATGTATCGTATACGCAAACAAAATGTATTTAACAAAGTTTGATTGCTGTCATAAGAACCATCCTATAATGTCTAATTGAATAAAAAAATTATGAATTTTGAATCGTTTGTTTCAAGGGTTCCTGGAAAGGGACACCGCAAAAAAAGCTGCTGATGCTATGGCAGTTGCGAATGCATTTGGAGATAAGCAATAACGCACACAAAATTTCTTTTGGCTAAGTAGAACTTTTCAGGCGAAATTAATAGAAAATTTTCTGGTTCTGGCAAAAAATTCAATAGAACGGGACGGGATCCCACAATGCCAAAGGAATGCCTTAAAAAAAAAGAGAAAAACAAATTTTTTTCATAATTTTTCCTTTTTTACTGAAAAATAAGTGTGTTCAATGAGTTTCTTTAATTAAAAGTTTTTTCAATAAAAATAAATGATGAAAAAATTCTAATAATTATAATTTATGAACTAAATTAGGAGCATTTTGAAGAACCATGAATCCTCCTTTTCGGTCTATTAAAACACTCCGTCTAGGTTACCTTCGGATTATTTAGGGAGTCCTTTTCACAAAATTATAGGCGAATAGGGCAGTCCGCACGGACCCTTTGCCGGTTACCTGAGGGAGCTTCCTAGGACTCCGAAATCACTCATTTAAGGAGTCCTAAAGGCACACCTTTTCATTTATATTAAGAAGGCACTTTTCTCCGGCGGATATGCTTCTTTGCGATTCTTTTCGGAGCCTCCCTAGGGGCACCAGTGCACCGCACACGGAGTCCTAAATGTACACCCTGCGGACTCCGCTGGTTGGCTGGGTGGTTGGGTGGCACCCCTTTAGAGCAAAAATTGTGAAAGTCTTACCACTTGCAAAAAAAAGGAATTTTTGTACTTGTAATTGACCGCGTTAACCGATTTCTGTAATTCTTTTTTTAAAGGAAACGTGTTAACTCACAGGTGTTCCCATACTAATTTTGTTAAATCCGATCATTGGATCATGAAGAAATTAACGATAATGTTAAATTTTTGTATGAGAATTGAAGCCGATTTTGTTTTTTGCTACAAAATTACTTGTTATAATTGTTATTAGAATTGAGTTGAATATTTTAGAGTTATGCAATAACTGTTGCGCATGGAAAAACACTCAGAATAGAAATATGTACACTTATTTGTCGCTGGTAGAAATTAATTTGTTCTTTTAATAGATCTACAACTTCAACATCAAGACCATAGATTTGTTCAAAATGTTTCGCGTTCTTTTGTACCTCTTCATTGCTGGAGCTGGAGTATTTTTTTTTTGGGAAAAGTGTAGTTATAAAGAGGCCGTTAGTGACTCCAGATACGGAATTGTAATAGATTGTCGCCAGTACTTATTTTCATTGACCGATGGGGGGGTACTTCTGTTTTTTTTTTTTTTTTTACCTGCTAAACGTGGTAGAGAAATTTCTACTCCTAGATCGGCTGTAATCATACGAGATTTCTTAATTAACTCCAAGGCGTATTTATATAAGGTGATGCTGTTTCATCAGCTGTGAGCAGCGTTTGATTGTCAAAATTTTGTTTTTCGCTAGTGAGTGAGTAAAAACGTTTGAGTGTTTGTTTTTTTGTCGCCATTAGCTAAAATTTGATAATGGCCCGCTAAAAGCAGAAACAAAATACAAGTAATTGTTGTACTTGTTGAATCGATACCACCCTAGGTCGTTTTTAACCTCCTCCAAAATATTTTCAGTATGCTGGCCAACGGCAACTTTGAATATTTAGCGATTGTCATTAAAGCAATGATGAACATCGGCCTTGTTTGTTATAGCAGCACCCAATTGATACACAGATTTTCTTGTGGAGAGCAAAAATAACCAAATTGTGTCAATTTTTTTATAAATATTTCTATTTTTCTTTACAAATACGTTATTAACTATATGCTAAAATATGTTTATTTAAAAGAACATACAAACACTTTCACTTGATGTATATATATTTAGTATATAATTTCAACGGGCCTTAATATTCGCGCGATATACAGTGGCTGATTTGAATATTTGTCACCCCTAGGCAATTCAGAATTTGGCGCCTCTTTTTCAGAAAAGAAAAATATTTTGAGGTAAAAGTACCAGTTCTGGAACGACTAGCAGTAAATAGTAATATTCAAATTTATGTTATTTACTATACTTTTATTACAATTTAAGATGAAAAAGTGGTATTTGCCTTGAGTAAAGGTTTTCAACTTTTAAAGAAAGTCATCATCATAAAAGTTTTTTCACTTGATAAAATATAATCTCAAAAAAACTAAGTTAGTATTTTTAAATGTTATCATTTAAATAATATCAAAAATACGAATTTATGTAGTATCTAAAAATACTAAATTAGTATTTTTTAATATTAAATTCTAATATTTTTTATTTATTCGCAAGAAAAGTGCTAATGTATAGTCATATTACAAAAAGAAATCGGCTCAATTCTTTTTTCTACAGAAAGGTAAAATATCGTTCCATAACTGAGGAGTTTCATGTCACCGCGGCCAACTCTGTGCGTGACCTCTCAGGGTTTGGATGAAATTTGAAGAGATTGAAGGTCTAGGTGACATGAATATACATACGTGCAGCATATTTTGCCGATATGACGTAGGGTTGCCTATTTACACGGGACTTAAATTTTAAGAAAACGTCATACTTACCTTTCTTTAAAGTGCTGTATCTTGGCAACTTTTTAAAGAAACTTAATGATAAAAAATTTATTTCTTCCGTCTTATTATGGGCTTTAATTGTATTTTGCAAAAATAATATTGGACCTCCAATGATAGCTTCAAGGTTAGTCCTTTTACTAAAACAAGAAAAAGGAAAGGTGTGTAAAAAAAATAACACTAAGAGCTAGCTAAGCTAAGAACTAAAAAGAAAAAAAAAATATTGATTTATAGATTCGTTAAATAAGGATATGAAGTTCCCTAACTTGATGTTATTTAACCGTTTAAACTAGCTTAAAATAGAATTAAAGTAAATGGCACGTAGTCATAGTCGAAATAAAGTCCACTGTAAAGTTAGTTGCAGTTGTTTTTTACAGGCATCCCATTGGAAACATACAGTACCCCATTGGTAGAGGGCTTCGGGTGTACGAATTTGTTGTAACATCAGGAGTTGAAGACTTGCTCTAGCTGCTAGTTTCTCCAATCACGTCGTAAGCAGATTTCCCATGTGAACTTGCAACAAAGTTCAATTCTGCCATTTCCTTCAAGCGATTTTCATCATTTCAGACCTTTAGTAAAGTTAATATGATTTATTGATATTGTTTTTGTTTTTTACACACCTTTCCTCTTTCAAAAATATACAATTTCATAAAATTTCAATGTCTATTTATCATATTGCTCGAGCGTTAGACGATCTAGAGTCCAAACACATAAGTAGCCCATTACGCCCATTTGGGTACTTAATGTTGACATTATAGACCATGTTTGTATGCAAAAATAAAAAATTTTAAAAATGCCATAATTAACAATAAATCAAATAGAAAAATTTTTACTTATTTTTTTTTTTTTATACGTTGCACATTAATGTAAAAAAATGTACAATTAAAGCCCATAATAAGCCGGAAGAAATACATTTTGTTTCATTAAGTTTCGTTAAAAGGTTTCCAAGATACAGCCCTTTAAAGAAAGGCATGTATGACGTTTTCTTAAAATTTAAGTTCCGTGCAAATAGGCAACCCTTCGTCATATCGGCAAAATATGCTGCACGTATATTCATGTCACCTAGACCTTCAATCTCTTCAACTTTCATCCAAATCCTGAGAGGTCGCGCACAGAGGTGGCCGCGGTGACATGAAATGCCTCTATATGTATATAAAAAAACCTAAATATACATATTTTATGTGCATGGCATGAGACATATCATATTTCTTATATCTCAACTATCCTCTCAAACGAAAACCTCGTAAAATACTTGAAAACTTCACATGAAGGAATCTTTTACTTGAGGAAGTTCCACAACGTAGTACTCCTGTTTTATGTTCCTCTCTTTTTCGGAAGATATTTTTGTCCAGTACTTTACTTAGTTATCCGACGTTTAGCGACTATACTTCTCTTCACTATCCGCGCTCTCAGTGAGAGGAAGAGAAGGACGCGTATTCACTAGAAAACTTTACTGTGAAGCGAAATGTCTACCAATGCAGACCTCTATAACAAATGTGGCCGTAGAGCAAGACTTCGCTGCTTCGCACACAATAAATAAAAGTGATGTAGTGGTTAGAAGTGCGCACTACCAGTTTCCGACTAACATCAGAAGCAAAAGAAAAGTAAACTTTTTTTCTAATAGTGGTTGCTCCTCGGCAGATAATGGCAAACCTCTGAGTTAGTCTAAGAGCCAGTTTTTTGCTAGAGCGTTATGGACTGATTATGGCAACTTAACGTAACTTACGGCTCTCTCTTAAAAATTCTGTTAAATGGGTGTTGCTTATAATTGAACAGCCGAAACTTAACGTAACTTAGTGCCACGTCGAAATCTGTTTCATTTTAATTTACTAAGTTCTACGTTCCGTTAAGTTAAGTTAAGTTGCCATAATCAGGCTTTTACGGTAGGTGTGTTGAGGCGTCATACGTGAAATTAGATCCTGATCATGGTAGCTAAATTATTATTTTTATGTAAGGCTGCAATTTTATCCACTGAGTCTGATTGTGCAAAATTATCAGGCTAATATTTTCGTTGCAGAACACCCCTAACGTGTGGTGGGAGGAATGAAACTTTTATTATTTAATTAAACCTGAAATTTCCATATGGGTGTTTCCATACAGCCGTACGCGACATTCGTACGCTTACGTAAACGTAACGTAAATCTATCAAAAAAATAAGTTACTGAAAAAAAAGATTACGGTTAAGTTGCAACCAAAGGGTACTATGTTTGAAAAAAAAATAAGCAGCCTCGAAACTTTGGTGTGGAAAATATCCGTTCAAAACCAGATGATAACGTACGCGACAAAAAAAGAAGTGGTTTTAAGGCACATATACATATATGCGAAAGTCTGCGAATCATGAGAGTTTTTCTTTTCTTTAAAAATTCCTAAACTAAGCTAAATAATGTACCTTTGCAATCCTTTCATTTTTTGATAGAAATTATCTCTGGTTAGTTTTTATTAAAAAAAATTATAATAACGTACGCGACAGATTTTTCCCCCATACAATATTTTTACTAGTAACACATTCTAAATTAAATTTTTTCAGTTCTTCTCTCCACCGTTTCGCGTTTTCAAAACCTTTTTCCGCCATTTGAATACGAAATTTCAAATTATAAAACTGTTGGAATTCATTTGCTGGCATTTTCGGTTTACATTTGCATGGAAACACGCATATATGCGAAAGTCTGCGAATCATGGGAGTTTTTCTTTTCTTTAAAAATTCCTAAACTAAGCTAAATAATGTACCTTTACAAACCTTTCATATTTTAAGAGAAATTATCTCTGGCTAGTTTTATATTTAAAAAAACAATAACGTACGCGACAATTTTTCTCGTAAGTAATAAAATGTATTTATTGAGAACTCTTCTCGCCACCGTTTCATTGTTTTACAACTATTCTAAATAATTTAAATTGAAAATTTGCAATTAACATTGGTTTTGATGTATTTGATTGAAATTTTCGTACTCACAATAACGTATGCGACAAACTTTAAAGGGTAATACAATTTTTTTTTACTTCGGTTGGAAAGAAAATTGTACTGTATATCTTTAACTGGAAGAATTCTCGCTTAAGAATTGTAATCTGCATTACCTGGGACTGCCAATATACGAATGACATAGACAAACAATGTTTTTGCATAACGTACGCGACATTAGAATACTATCAGAAGCAAATCAAAAAATTACCGTTATTCGAGCTCTAACTTCTCTTTTTTCTCATTTTTATAGTTAGTTGTTATTGCAAATTTGATTTTAAGATGTAATTGTAATGTTTCAAATCTCTTAATTTGGTTAATAGGAAAGAGAAAATAGTTCATTTCCTTAGAGAAAACTGAGTCGAAGAGACATTCAGTTTTACTCTTCCATTTTTGAGTTTTAAAATTCCAATAAGTTGAAATACTTCTATAATATAAAAATTCGAGTATTTTTCTCTTATTAATTCGTCTTAAAACCCCTTTTCAGTTGTTTTTATTTTTTCAGTCCTGGTTGACATTTTCATGGAAACACCCATTTGTTATTTATTATGGCAACGATTTCAAGTCTAAAATTAAATTGGCAGATCGAAATTCCGGTATTAACTACCTGAACTACCTTGATTTTGTGAATCACAAATTTTTGTTTTTTTTTGTTCACCTATCGCTCGTTGACTACGAAAATCGAACAATTTTTTTTTTCTATGGATAAGTTTTCGCGATATTTGCAATTTCCAGTTATTCAGCTTAAAATAAAAAGTGCCTCCACTTAATCACGTATATCGTAAAAACCAATTTAAAAATTTTAATACGAAATACGGCATGTGAAAGGTAACAAAATTTTCCATAAATTCACTTTAACATGGGAAAAATTAAAAAAATAATCAATTCTGTGTAAATTTTTGTAAAGGGATTTTGGGAAATTCAAGTATTCAAGGATAATCGTAACAATATTGACTTCAAAGGAGGAGAACTCATTTTCTTACGTGTTATTCCCGTGAGAAAAATAAACGCCCGAAGCGCAAACCCTTATAGGGCTTTCGCACGAGGCGATTTTTCAGGCAAATTTTGCGTTCAACTCACGAAGGGTTGCACGAAAAAAATTTAATGGCTAAAAGTAATAAAATATAAAATTATTCGCCATAGAAAGGCGTTTGCGTTGTTCAACTTTGCATTCTACTTTTGGTTGAACGGCCTTTCAACTAATCGCTTTCAATAATGTTGGTCGCCAGCGAACATTTAGCCATTCTACTTTTTTTTCGTGTAACCCTGCGTGAGTTGAACGCAAAAGTTGAACGAAAAATTGCCTCGTGCGAACACCTTTTTAGAACTATCGTAGAGAGGGGATATTCTACACATAGCTACATATGTATGTTTATCTAAGATTTGTTGCTTCTACTAGAAATTAGACCAACTGCTAATTTACGGGAAAAATTCGCGAATTCTGATCAATTGGTACAGTGATCAAAAACAGGCAAAACAAGGTCAGTGTTCGGACCATAGTTTTTTGATTTTGAGTATTAAAGGACAGTGTTTAGGCTTTCATATCTTTTCACAGATAATTTACATCAATTTATTGTTTTACAAAAGTCCAAAAATAACAAAAAGCGCGTTTTTTGGCACCTTAAAACTTAAGTTTCGCGAAAACTAGAGCCAATCTAATATCTTTACGGTCATATTCGGATTCTGCAGCAAAAATCCAATAAGAACCGTCTGGAATATTTCACTCAACAGATTTTGTTAGACACTGTAATTGCTTTAGCCTTTACTTAAAAGCACATTGCAAAGCTTCCTCAAATAGTTTTCAACGGACGCAAATACTAGCTCAGTTAATTAGTTATATTTATGGTAATAAAACTGGTTCAAATTACTGATCTCCCTTTGTTCTCCAAATTAACAGATTTATTTTACACCACAAAAGATATGCAATTCAGAAAGGGTGCATTAAATGAAAATAAAGATAAAAGTGTCACATTAAATACTCTACTTTAACTGCGTTTATCAATAAGGGGTTTCACTATACTTATAAGAACAATAACAAAAGTTTACAAAAAAAACTAAAAATTGTCCGACCTACGACATTTTTTATATGGGCTCTAATGTACAATTGTACGCTGAATATGAATACGAAATCAGAATATACGATAATAGATATAGTCAAACTTCGGGTTCTTCCGATCTAAAGTGAACTCACTTAATTGAAATTTTTTTTGGACAAGGCTGGCCAACCTCAAATTTCTTGTTAAAGTAGTCACGCTTGTTAAATTTGCTATCATCTATGTCAAAAGACATTCTCCAGCCGAATTCGTATTTTAGAAGCTGTACATTGATATCGCATATCGTCTTGTCTTGACAATCTATAAAAATGAAATGTTTTTCGTATGACGGCGATGCCTGACCAAACCGCTGAACCGATTCCAATTCTGTAAAAACTTCATTTTTGGACTTTCTGTGTGGAAGGTTTTTCGAAAAAAAATTCCCAAAGTTTTTGTTGTTGTTGCCGAAAAATGAAGAATGCTGAGACGTCACGATTTCAAAATTTCATAGAGTTTTCTATACATTGAATGGCACTGAACTACTAAACGGCTTGCCCGATTTCGTTCATATTTGGAACATATCGAGCCCTAACCGCCAAAATAACGTAAGCGACGTTTTTTTCAAAATTTTTGTTTTGATGCAGAAATGCATCTAGATGCTCTAGGAATATTTCTGCATCAAAAAGAAAGTCTTGAAAAAAATGTCGCTTACGTTATTTTGGCGGTTAGGGCTCGACATGTCAGCACCTTGAAGCGCAATATTTCGACCAAAAATTTATCGCTAGGTGGTGCTGGGGTCGGGATATTCCTAAAAACTGAATTTAGGTGCAGATTTGGCTGATATTTAGAACATTTGTTAGCCAATATTTCTAACGTTCTTATACATTGAGAGAATGATGGATATCTACACATATATATGCGTCACAAAAAAAAAGATTGAAACCGCTTTTTTGAGGGCATCAATATATCTCTTAAACCAACTACGCTGGGGAACTAAAATTAGGCATGGATGCATAAATTGTAAATACCCTATTTATGGCGAAAACTGGGAGCTTTTGACACCTCCCATACAAACTGAATATCTCCTATCGCTTATCTCTGGAAGCGCTGATGCTAGCGTCCTGTCATTTTACGCAACTAGATATTTTATCAGTAGCGTACTTATTTACATATGGCAAAAAGTAGCAGATATTGGAAAAGGGGGCGTGGCACCTCCCATACAAACTTAACTTCTCATATCGCCTATCTCTGGAACCGCATTATGCTAACGTCGTAAATATAAATAGGCAAGCATCATTCGACTGGGGCCCATTTTCTCCTGGATTTCTAAATCGCGTTAAGCGATTGTTACTTTCTTTTTAATTTTTGGGAAAGGGTACAATTTTTTGTGAAAATTTTGAAACATTTTTGTAGTTTGAAATTTTAATTTTTATACGTTCCGTTATAGATTGTCCTATCTACATACATACCTACGTATATACATAAGATGGTAGCTGTTTTTGTTCTTCGGACTGAACTCAAAAAGCACTGGATAGAGTTCAGTCAAATTGTCGGAGGCTATACATATGGTCCTATTACCTTTAGACTAACCACTAGAAAACTCGCTTGATGGCTCTGAAGTCGAGCCATTTATAAGTATATTTAATTATTCACCGATTTCGTTCAAATTCGCAATGTGAGCCACCGGTATGATGAATTCGTTTGCTAAAAATGGACCCACTGTATGGTCGAGATATTTATAAAATCCTTATTTTTTAAACAACCTGGTTGAAATTCATAGCGCGTATTCATTTCATGATAAGCCACTGGCTTTGCAGAAAAGGGAAAGGGAAGTGTTTGGTCTGCTTTGGCCCTATGTTTATTTTATACGAATTTACTTTTCAGATGGCTAAATGAAATTGTGTAAGCGCCCCTTTTTTGACGCCCTCATACACCCTTAATGCGATCTTGCACTTACTTCCGATTATCGAAATTGCTCGGGGCGGCCGTTATTGCAGCAGTAAGACTCAAAGAAACCAGTTCATAAATATTAAGACGAATTGTAAAAGTGGTGAATTGACACGGAAAGATTCGACCACATCCGTCCAAGAAGGAACACGGTTGGTATATCAATGGCTTCATTTGAACGATATTCAAGAGATCACATAACTTATTTAGCCAATATACGGGAAAACTTTTCGTTCTGTGGGGCAGCGAGGATTCTTGGCCCTCCTATAACCGAAAACGCTCATCTGTGCTCTTAGGTTTCCTTTTAAGGACTTTTATTGGCTTACGCATCGGACTAACGTTGTAGTTGCAAGATCAAAGAAGACTATGTACGCTTGGGAGAGATTTCACAGGTAGAAATAAGATCGTCGGAAATCTCATGACATCGAAAGGTATTAGTATTCCATATGGTATCAAAGCGCTACTCATTTTAGCCTATGTATGAGGAGAATTCTGCTCTTTAGTCGTTTCCATTTTTTTGCTTTACATACCGTTTTTTTCTTTTAAACGCTGTTTTGGCATTGGCTCACGCAAAAGTTCTTATTAGGCGCCGCGAAGCAACCGGGCATTGGTTAGTTATGTATAATTTTTAGCAAATATTCTAAAAAAATTACTTTTGGTGCAAATATGATGAACATGATATAATTTATTTACATCGCGTTTCTTTCTTGGACGCCAAAGTATGATTCTTTATAAACGCAATGAGGCCCAGTTTATCTAAAATTTAAAAACAAATGTAGAAGGTAGAGAACCTAAGTGAATATACATACAAAAGTTTCTATACAAAGTTATGATTTCATGTCCATAAATATATATGTATGTACATACATATGTATGTAGCAGTTCAAGCATTTACCGAAATTTTAGTTCGTACATTAGCATGAACACCTTTTGTATCTATTTTTACTAACAAAATTGATAGATGCATTTATTTGCTTCGTCAATTGAAAATTAGGATATGGCCGTTTGTGTGTACCGTTTCGTGAAGACCCTTAATGGTTTATTTTATACTAAGTTTTAATTACAGCAGCAGTTATAATCAGTTGTGGGTTATAAATATTTAATTGGTCATAGTTTGCCCTTATCTGCTTTATTGTGTTTCAGCCATTGGGGAGAGTTGGGGTTTACTAATATTAGGGTGGTCTTGCTTTTTTGTAAGTACGATAGTATTTATATAACCAATGAACATTAAATCTAAAGGCATTTAGTTCAGTCACCTGTATCTAGCTCGGTTACTTCGCCACACAATTATTCTATTGCATTTACCTTGTTTATATGGCATCAAACGAGATATCGAATCAACTCGTATCAGTGTAGCGCCCGCTTGGAATGCAAGTGTTTATATGTTTATATACAACAAAAGAAATGAGTCGATCGAACACGCTTTCAAATAGATGTCATCCCCATGAAACCTGATCGCACAGGCTAAAAAGTCAAGTGCGTTCTAATCTGACAGTCAGCCCGTAATTACAGCACTAAAACGACAGTTTATTGCAGTTATGTAAAGCGAGCAGGTGACGCTGGAAATGACCACAGGAAATGCTTTGCTGACCAGATTGCCAGAGAAGGGACAGAAATAGTCATTGTAAATTCTGCTCAGAAAATGCGTATAAATATGTCTTCCAACGAGTACATAAAAACTTATACTGAAGACAAATCATTGCGAAAACGGTTCGTTCCCCAACCAAAATTACAACGGCATAACAGGAATCCGTTTCAAATTACATTATCTTGAAAAATTTCGAGGAAAACATATCCAATCCGTTAATACATCTTCACCGCTTCTCTTTAAGTTTGGTCTTTTCATGTTTATCACCAAGCCTCGGATTTCGTTGAAATGTATCTTCTTCTAGAATCCTAGTATGCTTTCTGTGTATAAAATTTCATCTTCTCTTCTTGATTGGCGCTGTATACGCCTAAGCGATTCTGACCGAGTTCTCCGCATTGAAAACTGACGTCAATTGGGAATGCTAAGTGAAGTCAAGTCCTTCTTCACCTGGTTTTCCATTGCACCGGAGGGCAGTCACTCCTTCTGCTCACGACCCGCATTGCATGCCGTGTGTCCTAAACATAAATCCTCTACGAACTGATTACTTCTCAATCCAAGAGAGTTCAGCACCCATTAATCAGCGTGTCAACTTTCTTGCAAAGTACACAGAACTAAAATGGCTCCTCAGCTGTCCGGGAAAGTGGTGACGCTCTCGCCTTGTTAATGGGGTAAACTAGTGAAGTACTAGTCTTTACACGCGACAGACAGCCTTCGGCTATAGCAAAACTTCTGTTTGGAAAACACTTGCAAAATCACCTGCCTGCACCATTTTCGCATTCCATTTTGAAGCCATCGGTATACATATGGTGTGTCAAGGCGGAGGTATCAAAATCTCTGCCCCAGTCAGACCCTAAATAGCTTATGAAATTCTATTCCAGGTCGCATATAAGCAGTGTCTAGTCATATCTTGAACGAAAATGGAGAAATTATGCTACTATGCCCACTCAACTATAACAAATAAACTTGTAATAACATTGAGGCCTTTCGTATGGCAAGTTTTCAATGGGGTAGAAGTGCCGGCTCTATGACCTCTGCCTAATTTTAAATCACTATACTAGTTACATAAAGCTGTCGACCACACCAAGCAACTGTAATATAAATCGAAGAAATTTAAAAAGTTTTCAGGTCATTCAGCTTTTTGTTAATTTTTGATGTTTAGTTAATTTTTAGGCTTTCAGCTCGTATTTCGGGTCATTTGTTTGACCCATTTTAGTTATTGGTTTCCCCTAAGCCATTCTGCAATACTTTCAAGAAGTTTCAATTCTCTTTAAAGCAAATGCATGTATAGAATTGACAACAATAACCATGCTGTCAAGTTTAAATAGCGCCAAATCAGCTGCAATATTAAAATCCATTCCAACTTTTGAATCAACGCCAGTCTTTATAAATTGCTCTTGTGACATGAAACAAAAAGCCGTAAAAAAACGCATTTTTTAGCAGCGGGAATTCTTAGGTACACATTGTAAGTTATACTATAATTCCACGGGGTAAAAAGTCAGAGTAGAAAGTTCGAAATTTTTATGAAGTTTTGTTGAATTTTTCTAAATATTTAAATGAAAAGTTTTTATTGAAATAACTAAACAAATTAAATGAATATATTTTTTTTATTGAAAAAACTATAAAAATTATTGGTAGATTGTCTCCATATTTGGTAGAAGTTTTTAATGTGTATGGTAGTCTTTTTTTGTGTAAGTGGCAACCCTGGTCAACACAGATGACTCGCGAGTCAGACGCACCGTCTGTGGCGCTTATAAATGAGGCCGTGAGAGCTGATGTGGCCTAACCTATTTCTTTTGTTTTTGTACTTAACTTCTTAAAATAATTTCAAATGTAATAAGTAGGGCTCGGAATCGCATGCAAATGCATGTTTTTATTGGGCATCTTCAAATGGAAATGGTTAAATTATCTTTACGAATCATTAAAATGCCTTCAAAATGGCATTCAATCGTTAATGGATATTTTTGCATATTTCGCAGTAAATGCATGATTTTGCATATTTTGCAAAAACTGCCTGTTAAGTTAAGTATATTTTTGCATTTTTTTGATCTACACCTATTGAATTTAATCCACTCTCTTCAGCCTCTGTTAGATCTCAACTAGTGGAGAACTGTAGGAGAGAGCTGGCCTATATCAGGTGGAAGGGTACAGGATCGTACAGGGTTACCCGGCAGTTAAGGGTGTCCTAAGACCCACTTAAAACCAAAGCTCTCTTAGAAATGAGCAAAGAAGATATCTACAAGCTTACTGCAGTATGCACAGGGTACCGGCCCGTTGGGGTGCATGCCGAAAGCATTAGATTGGTCTTGAATAGGTTATGTCACAGTTGGTCGCTCAAAAGAGACAATCGAACAATTCCTGTGCGATTGTCCGAGGACGAGGCTTAAGATACTGGGCAAGTCAGTATGACGTACTGAATGGGTGATAATCAACATAAACCAACCAAACATTCATCTGAACCACAATAACTGTCAATGTTCCAATTTACACAAGATTGTAACTAATTTTATACATAAATAAGTATTGTATTTTGAATTGTTTTCGTTATTTTCTTGTTAAAATACATTTATTTTTTATTTTTGTACTGGCAATTAAATATATGGAAAATATTTTTAACTGCATATTTTACTGTTTATAACGCATATGTTCGATTTTTTAGTGCATGATATTCCGAGCCTTAGTGATTCGCCTTAAAATTAAGGTTGCTTATTTCTTAAGTTGATGGAAGCTACGTAGGTCTGTGCCTTAAAATGAAGGAATAAGCGATTTGCATTTTAAAATGTATACCATTTTTGGTATTAGGTCACTTCTGCTCTCATGGCCTCAACTAGCTTGGAAGAAAATAAAATAAATATTCCTGTATATGTTTGTGAGCCACCCTCATGTATTATATAGTACATCTAGTATGTATGTATCCAACTGTTTCAGTCTCTTTTATAAAATATAAATTATTTATATGTTCGAAAATCGAGGCACATAATCTCATTACAAATATACATATGTATGTATGTACACGCCCACTGCAAAATCGAATCTATATCCGTTCGAATACGTCCCACTTCTATCACCTTCGACGTGTGAAATTTGTGTGTAAATACATATGTACATGTCTATTCATGTATATTTGTCTTGTGTGAAATTTACAACGCTGGAAACTTTTGTTCGTGCTTTTAATCGATGCAATTGCTTGCAGTATAGTCAGAATAGTACTATAAGTACAAAGAAGTAATAAAGAACAACAAATAAACTGAAATGAAAAAATTAATTGCTTTTTATTAGCCTTTTGTATGCAGGGCAATACATGTAATTTTACGTACCTATGTAAATTTACCTACATATAACTATCTGTTTTGTTTTTTTTAAGAAGTATTTTTCTCTTAATTGATGGTGATTTTCTCCTCATCATAATTCAATGATCAATTGTTGAGAGTGTTAAATTGCTATCACAAGGCGGCCGGCAAGCGACACGAGATCTTTAACTGATATAAAAGTACCGCAGCGTTGTGAGAAAAATTCAAAAAGCGAGTTGTGATCGGCAAATCGAGTGGTTAGATCAGCGCGTTGTTAAAAACTTTAAATTTCGAATCGCAAAAATGAAGTATTTCGTGGTGTTCCTGTTCATCTGTGGCTTGGCCACTTCATACGCTCAAGTACGTAGGGAGAAATAAAATAAATTTAAATGACGAGTTTGTGCCTTAAGTCTTTTGATTGAAGTGAGAATTAAACAGACAATTAAGGAGTCATAAAAAGTTAGAATACGACAAAATTTAGCACAGAACTTGTGTTTTAAAACTTTTGATGTTCATACCTAGTGTGTGAATGATTTTTCTAAAAGATACTTTGAGGAAGCCACAAAAAAGGTTTCCACAAAGCCAACTGCCGTAATAATAATAGAATAAGCTAGACCCATCAACCATTTAGTTTAAAAATTTGTAAAATTTTTGATCGTTAAATTCATGAATAAATTTCAATTGATTGCTTTTAGCTGGAAGAAGTCGTAAAAAAGGCTCAGAAAATAGCTGGTGACTGTAAAGAGGAAGTTGGTGCCACTGATGGTAAGCTGTGCATTAAAAAATGCAGTAAACCAACTATGAAAAATATGTTTTTTTTTTGGTTTTCATAAATTCACAGCGGATGTTGAAGCAATGTTCAAACATGAACCAGCCGGAAATGACAAAGCCAAATGCCTTAACGCTTGTGTTTTGAAAAATTTTGGTTTTGTAAGTTTATTATCCCTTTGATACAGTGCGAAAATACGCAAGACTACTAATATCAGCAGAAAAGAAGTAATCACATACTATATGCATATATTTTGTTCTAATTTCAATAGTTGGATGCTGATAATAAACTGGTTAAGGATGTGGGTGTAGATTTTCTAAAGAGTATCTCCGGTGGCGATGCCGCCTATGAAAAGCTGGGCACTGAGATTTTGGATGCCTGCAAGGATACACCAGCCGGTGGCAACAAGTATGTGGCATATGGTCCTTTTAATGAATATCCTTAGAATTATATACATGCATATGTACATATATGCCCTTTTATTTATTATAATTCTAGCTGCGAAACCAGTGAAGCCCTGCGTACCTGCCTCATTGAAAAATCGCAAGAAAAGGGTTTTAAATTACCATTCTAAGTATGGAAAATTGTTGATGACCCACTGACGAGTGATTTACAGTTGTGATACGAAATTACTTCTGTTTACTAGTATTTACCCTCAACCTCATGTTTTAAAAACGACAAGCAGTAAACTAAGTAACAAATAAATGAAAGAGCATTTTTGAATATGAGAATTGCATAAATTTTTTCAATCAAATTCTCTACTTACAAAAGAGATCAAGGCGAATTTATAGCCCAGTTCGCGTACGCATTATCCAGTAAAATCCAGTACTAATTTTACTGGTTTTTTCTGGATGGCGTTTTCATACGCAAAAAATTGCAAGAAACCAGCAAAAGAGAGAATTGAGAGAGCAAAACTGAAAGCTGATCTTGCAAGTTTCACTGGATTTTTACTGAATAAATTTTTACTAGTAACTATTTGCTAGTAAGAAAAACAGATGATGCCTAATGCAATTCACATTACCAAAATAATTGTTTTTGGTGCTTTTAGTGTTGCAATTGACAAAATAAACCTATTTAAATATATATTAAGATGGGAAATACTATTTTTATTAGAAAATTGCGTCGGAAAATAACAAATTAATCAGCTGTTCATAAAACTTGCAATTTCTTGCTGGTTTCGCGTTTTCGTACTTTCTTGCATATTTCTCTCATTGGGAGTAAAAATTGGCTTACTCTCCCAATTTTGGTTACTGACAATTTACTGGATATTTTTTGTTGGTTTTGTTTTGTTGTTACATGTGTAAAAATTTCTTATGAGTGAGTAAGAAAATGAGAGTGTTGAAACTTTCTTTCGCTCTTCTTCCTTGAGCAAAGAATAGCCGAAATTTGACATTTGTGTACCGAAAGCAAAAACAAAATAGATGTAAGTTTTTTTTGTACTACCGCTACCACTTTGTATGAATTCGCCTTGAAAGAGATGTAAGAATAAGATCTGGAGATTGACTTCAAGTACTTTAGTATTTTGATTGATACACAATAAAAAAAAAACATTAGGTGCATAGTGAAATAATATAAAGTGTGCCATATGTAATGGCATTCTATTTCAGAACTCTTAGTTGACAATTTGGGTTAGGTTAGGTAAGCTGGCCAGACACTGCGTGGTTTCGCAGAGACCATTTAGGTCCATAGTGTTACCAGATAAACTACGACCCCTCTGCACAGCTATCAGTAGCAATGCTGTAGAACACCGCAGTTCTCTTGGCAAACTGGAACACCTTGTTATACCGCACCTTGGCGGCGGCTTCTAGATTAGGTAGAAAACCTGCCCCAAGCAGGCTAACCCGCAGTCTGCTAAGGGCGGGGCGCTCGCAGAAGATATGATGCTCTACTGGCTCCTTTTTCGTTCTGCACCTTCTACAGATATTACCATTGGTCAGAGCCAGTTTAAAGGCATGCGATGCCAGCAGACAATGTCCCGTTGAGGGAAAGGAGGGACTTCGTGCGCTTCATGTTATACGCACATAATCCTGGACACCTTGCATCCTTGCGTTTTGTTCCACGCCTTCTGCGCATTCCGGATCATGGACAGGTCGAGTTCCCGTTTAATCGTTGGGAGGGAAATCGGCACCTCCACAGTGAGAATGGTTTCCGACAAAGCGCCGTCATTACAAGCTTGTGCACCGGAACAAAATACAGATGTAAATTCAGAGCTGCACTGTACTCCGCCAAACTTCCAGAGGAAGTGCTGTGCGATAGTAGCGTATTTATCGCAGCTTGACTGTCCACATAGTAATTCACCTGCTTATTTGCTACATTTGCATGTTCAGTACCTCCGCCGCCCTCCTCATAGCGAATACTTCCGCCTGGAAAATGTTGCAATAGTATAAGACAATTCTTTGTCAACAATTTTGCTTCGATTTGACTTTCATACTAACCCTTTTTGAGTGAGAACTTATGAAGTTTTTTGATTTTAGTAAAAAATTAAAGAAGAAAGCCAAGAAATTGTTGCTGTTTGCGCAAAAACACACATGGAGTTACAGCACTGATGTTTTCAGTCCCGAAGTATGAGGATATAAGTCGAAGTTGGGAGAGGTTTGCAACAAAATCAAGGGTTAATGGCAGAATTGAAAAAGTGAAAATTGCAAACTCAAATACATATTGATTTCAACTGACATACATATACATTAGGGTGGTCCCTAAAAATGAAATGAGCCATTTTTTCAGTCTCGCCCCGTCAATAAGTAATATCACGGTCACAGATATCACATACAAATTTTGGTCCCGATTGGAGTCGGTTAAGGCGTGTCGCACAGGGGCCAAAGTTCAGAATCCTCTATAGAGACTCAACAAATTTAAATCAATTATCAATAATATCACATATAAATTTTGGGTCCAAAGCCAGATGCTCCATGAGGACTCAAACAATTAAAAATATTTTTTTCATTTAATACCCATAATCGCTACCACTAAAGTCGAAGATATCAAATAAAAGTTTTGGTCCCGATTGGAGTCGGTTAAGACGTCTTCATAGGGTAATCTGAACTTTGACTCCTGTGCGACACGCCTTTACCGACTTCAATCGGTGCCAAAGTTATATGTTATATCTACGACTAGTAGCATCGGCGGGGGTTTGAGGGGTTGAGGTTTAAGAAATCTGATGTAAAAATTTGCTTCCTACATTTAAGGACCACTCTAATATACATATATATATATATATATATATATGTGTTCATAACTCAAGTGAATTAGAAAATGGAATTGTAACTATTTTTGTTATGTATTTGGTTTTTTATAAGCAATCGAAACGGAGCAATTTTAGAAAAAACATGAATGCTTTAGAATTAGAAAACTTGGTTACCGATTAATAAATAAATTCTTCTCCTTATTTGGCATTGCAAGCGTTTGTCGGTTTGGGCCGGGACGAAAAACTTGGCCAATTTATGCTTTGCAAATTCGCGCCAGTTTTTCCACCTTTTTGTGAGTGTCTTTGCTTTCCTTGACCATCCGTGGCTGTCGAGCCGAAAGATCTTTTCACTGGAGCAATTTCTGTCCAAATCATTAAAAAGCCCATAAAGTTCTTCATTTCATCTCTTTCGGTACCCGTCCCCCATGCAAAAAGGACCATTAAATCTTGCGTACAATAGTTCTCTCGATAGCACTATCGTCCATGTTTCTGCGTCTTATTAAAGGACGGGTTGGATGAGAGATTTGTAGGGCGTAGTTTTTGTTCGCCGGGAGAGGGCTCTATTTTTAATTGCCTGCCGTGCCCAAAGTAGCACCTGCTGGCAAGATTTATTCTTCGCTCGTTCACCGCTTTAGCTTCTTTTTCTTAGCTGGCAAATGCTGCGCTGATGTCTCTAAGTCTCAGCGGAGCTAAAGTTTGTGCTCAACGTCACTCTACATAGTCGTATTCGTTTTGTAGGAATCCCAAATTTAATAATCAATAATGTCTTTACCAGGCCTGATAAGGTCCAATCAGTTGGTTTGTGAAGGGCCTCAGTCTTTCACGCAGTATCGCTTAAGGACCTTATAAACACTATTTAGAAGGTTTATTCGATATATGGCGGATCTCCCTTCTTGTGGATTGGACAAGGTAAACTGAAATTCCAATCTTCGGGCATGTATTTATCAGGCCGAAATATTATTACTCACTTGAGATTTATTTTGGTGTAGCTCGTAATTAAGTGAAATGCTAAATTTTGTAAAAATAAGTATGCATTCTGATCAATGGTAAATTTGAATCGATGCAAACAGAAAAATGCGGATATAACCGAATTGTTGTAAAATTTAATCGCTATTTACTGGGATCAAACTATTAATCAACATTACTCCGTGAAAGACTAAGAAAAAAGTTAAATAGATTTTTTTTAAGACAAGCTTTTATTAATAATTAATAATAGTAATAATAAATTGGCGCTTACACATATGTTAGTGTTTGGGCGAGCTTCTCCTCCGATTTGTGGCGTGCGCCTTGATGTTGTGTCATACAAAGGGGAGGGACCTACAGTTTTACACCAACTCCGAACGGCGATTGTATTTTGATGAGAAACGGTTTTTCATGGCAAGAAACTGTTTTTTTTTTGCGATGTTGCTTTGACCAGGGCTTGAACCCAGACCTGCAGAGTGGATGCGCGCACTGCTTACCACTACATCACAGCGGCCGCCAAGCTTTTATTAGTGGTGAGTAAAAAGAAGAAAAATCGACCCTAGTGCCACCCAGCGGCTAAATTTTTAGTTAATATATGTTTCAAATATGAACGAAATCGGACCATAAAAAACAGATTTATAAAATACTTGGTCTCCTGTGCCACCTATCGGCCAAATTTTTTGTGGAGTTATTTGTTAACATGTAAGTAATATGCTTTCCAAATATGAACCCACCCTCTGGAACGATAAATACGGGAATTTCAAATAGCTCGACCCCTGTGCCACCTAGCGGATTAATTCATCTTTCGTAATGCATAGTCCTCGGGTTCCGAGCTAAGTTTGAAGTTTCAAGTCTCTAGCTCATTAGTTAAAATTTGATTGCTAGATTTAATTACACAGAGGTGAAACATAATTAAAGCTTGTAAAAGGAACCGAATTTTGGAAAGAAAAATCATGGGTTTTCTATCGAAGGTTTCTAGGCCAGTACAACATCCCAGTGTCGAACCATATACCTTATTCGCCAGATCTTGCGCCGTGCGATAACTTTCTGCTTACGGTCGTTCACGATTTCATCTGATTGTATGAAATCGAAACTATTTTGTAGACTCATTTGTTTGCCTTCGCGAATTATGGGTACTGAGTGGGTAGAAGGTAAGTACAGCTTTTAACTGACATGAGATTGAATAGCTAACCGGTGCTAATCGTCGGATATCTCATACACATCGGTTTAGGCTGTCTATAGACGAGGAGGTGGCGGAAGATATCTGTTGTGACTGACCGGCATTGGCCGGACAAAGACTAATACAATACAATTGGTCCATAGTCGAATGCCTTACAATTAGAAATTTGTTTATTGTTAGCTTTCATTGAGGATACTATGGGTATCTTGGGCTATCAGGGTTAGGACTTTATCATCAGTTCCAGGACCCCGTGCTCTGATACAAACAATTTTTTAGTATAAAGCATCAGCTCTAATTGGATAACTGTGATTTAGAAATAATAGAGACGGATGCTTCGTATTAATGCGTTTTGTAAAACAACTTATCTTTTTTGATGTGGAAATCGCACATTGTCTAGCTAAATAGCTAAATAGCTAAAAAACTCAAAATCTTTTTGTTTTACTAAAGTTACATCATTTGTTCTGAAAATTCGCAGAAAATAATTTTCGATTGTCTTTGAAGCAAATCAATTAAGTATTATGTGAAAATCTTTAGTCATTAGCTACTTTAGAATCATTACGTTCTAATGATTAGAGCAATCAATTGACAAAGTAAATGTCACTTTAATTGTTCATACATTTATCTATGAATGAATGCATATACATACGTACATATGTTCATATATACATTAGACCGAAGCACCATACAAGCAAACAAAATCGCCGTACATCCCTTAGTCGAAAGTATTTTTCCAAGACAATTAAGAAAAGGGGTTTTGAGGAGTCTTTTTACGTTTTTCAGTAACACAAACCTTCGGCAATAATTTTTTTTTAATAGTTCTACTGGAATAAGCAAAAATTGACTGATTTTTGCAGAGATTTAATTTACTGACATTAGGGTGGTAGGAACGCAGATCTGGTAGGTAAGTAGCAGAGCGTGGCACTTGAGGTAAATAAACTTGAGAACAAAAAAAATTGCATCCTCGAGGCAAGAATGGCGATGTATCATGCTTTCGGAAAAAAAAACGAAATTACCTTGCAAAAATACTTTAGACTCGGGTGTGCTTCGATTTTTTTTTCTGGTACGGTCTAATGTACATACATAGGAGCATGTGTAAATAAACATATATATTTTTATTAATTTTAGTTTGCACGCAACTTTTATTTTATTTTTTTTAACTTAAGTTTTTAACAATTGTTTAAAATTGTCACATGATTCCAGTATATAAATGTACAGCAAGTTGCTTGAAAAGTCAATATCCGAACAGTTGGACATAAGACAGAGTCCTCGTAGTTACAAAATTTAAAAAAATTGTTTAAATTCGTAAAAAATATGAAATCCTATTTCATTTGTTTGGTTGTATGTGCGGTGTTCACATCTTACGTTGAGGTATGAGGAAGTGATAAGCATCAAGGATTCAGTGTTTTAAATGAGCTAGATGCTTATGTTGCTTATGTATCGGTTTTTCATTGTAAATTTTTGGCTCAGTGGAAGGACAGTGCATGAAAACGGTAAACACAGTAAAGAAAGAGGAAAAAATAAAGTTTAAGATTACCCAATGGAACTTATACTCATTGCCATGACATATGACATACATATCTTTTTTTAGCAATTTGTGCAACTAGACCGATTAAAGGCCTGCTTGAACACGTCAAGTCTTGCTTTCAAGTCTGCTCGGTTCCTAGGCGAAGGAGGTGAGAAGAGAGGGGAAAAGTACATTCGTCTCACCTCCTTCGCTTACGAGCGAGCAGACTTGAAACCAAGACTGGACATGTCTGAAAGGGGTCATAACATATCGCCTGCCTGATAACTACAGTGTCTTTCAGGCAGAGATATTTGCCATAGAGAAGGCGGCTTGTCTCTTACGCGATAGTAAGTCTCTGTCAGGGAACGTCACGACGGCATTGAAAATATTATGCTCCAGTGTGGTAAACTCGAAAGCAATTCGGAAATTTCGTGCAACGCTGGCTTCACTGAGTCACCTAGAAACCTCTCTCTGCTGGGTTCCTGGACATAGCAATATAGAAAAGAACTAAATAGCCGATGAGATGGCTAGACACGGCTTGAAAATGCAAATTAGAGAAGCGGATAACTCCCTGGTGCCACCGATTTCTTTTCTGCTAAGGGGGATTGAAGATTACACCGCAGCCGTAACCAATGACCTTTGGATCAATCGGGACGAGTGCGAGGTCTCAAGATCCTTGTGTTCGAGACTTAATAAGACTCGTACTGTAGAACTACTGACACTAAACAAATCAGCAGTAAGTAGCACCAATGCTAAAATGGCTTATATCAACAAGCTCACTCTGCAGAAGTTGTCAGGATGAGGATGAAGAGGAATTGAATCACCACCTCTTGCCAATCCCCAGCTCTCCAGACAATGCATGTTGGAAAACGTGAAGGAACGTTGACAATGTCGGAAATGTTGTTAAACACGGTGTAAATTTTGTGGCGAACCGTGGAAAAGTGTAAAAGAAGAAAGCAAATCTTACTAGTTGTGCGGTCAAGCATGTGTATTCTGGTATGTTTAGTAGGTTGCGTGACTCGAGCTGGTCAAGCAAGTCTGGCAGGCGTGCACTACTCCAGTCTGCTTAGTGAGGTATGGCCCTTCGGGGAGTATCGCGAGGGCTGTGGTTTAATACCTAAATGCGGGTAGAACTCGCATGGGTTCAATGTGGAGTTGCATTGCAACCGGGTGCCGGGACCCAAAGAACGGCAGAGATTTAGGTAGGTTTCGGCTTTACCAAGGTGGTAAGTGTGTCGGTCCCACACTGCCTTTGGTGCTGAAGTGCTTGCATTTCAGGGCAATGATTAAGGCATGAATTAATCCATGAGCTTAACGGGCTCTGTGGAGTTTAGACCGTATACTACGGCAGGTACCCACAATAAACCTGAACTACATCTCCAGACAAGGCGTCTGAAGCATTTGGGATCACGCTTTTTCAATAGCTTGGGGGAGATAGCGGAGGTGAAAATATCGAACATACATTCGTACACGCCTTCTTAACCTAACCTAAACATGTTCAGTGTTTAATACCATAACGGTTCTTTGGAGCACTCAAGAACCATTGTTTAGAAATTGCGGCACGCTGCAGCACAGTAATATGGTGCAATGCACATTCAGCCGTTCGGTACATTCAAAAATGTCTAGGAGTTATAACGTGCGGTATGGTGAAGTGAAATCATCGATGAATAGCCAGATAAAAAATATCTGTAAATTTTGTTCAAATAATTGAAATGAAATCTGTAAATATTATTACCAACACGTAATGCAATAAATCTATAACTCAGGATCTCATAAGGAGTTTCTTGCATCTCTCCAAAAGATATCCTTCAGTTCATGTTTTAGGACAAATCTAAAGAAGCTCTGTAATTTACTTCACTCGCACTTAATCCGGGGGAATCCATCCTCATAGGCGAAAAAGGACATCAAACGGGCTTGCCAAAATTACCATTTGTATGATAACATAAACGCAAATCCTTCCGCCCAATTTGACTATCAAAACAAATATTTTATGCTTCACCTCTTATTCATGGCGTAATAAGAGGAGAAGCATAAAATATTTGTATTGATAGTGAAATTGGGTGGAAGAATTTGCTAAATGGGCAAGACCATGAAGTAAGCCATTGAAATTTTCGATTCTATGATTTTCTGCGGAAGAGTTTTTCTATTTTTTTATAAAGAATTACTATATTCCACATGTATGTATTAAAGTAAGACTAACCCAATAAATGCTGTATATCTCCTTTCTTTTTTCCAAACTAGTGCGATTTGGAGAAGTTCAAAGCCGTAGCTGAAGAATGCAAGGAAGAAGTTGGCGCCACAGACGGTAAACAAATATTTACATATGTCGCGTTTAAAAGATATAGGCATTATAAATAACCAATGATTGCAGAGGACGTTGAAACTATGATCAATCATGAGCCAGCTGGTACACCGGAGGCAAAATGCTTACACGCATGCGCCATGAAAAAATTCGGCTTGGTCGGTTGAGTTCACAAGGAACGAAGATCAAAGTTCATTAATAATTTTCCTTTTCCATTTAAGATGAATGACGATGGCAAACTCGACAAGGAAAGGGCCATAGAAATTTTGAAAATTATAAAAAGCGATGATGAGGAGCAACAGAACTTGGGCGTGGAAATTGTGGATGCTTGTGCGGATATCGACGTAAATGAAGATCAGTAAGTAGTGATATAAAAAATCCGTTTAACTTTTAAGCAAACATTCAAAATTTTTGCAGTTGTGAGGCGGCTGAGGAATATCGCACTTGCATGCACGCGAAAGCTGCTGAAAATGGTTTTACCTTGGGACGCGTTTGAATTTTTTAAATAAATTACTGAACCCTCTTCAAAATACTTGACGACGACCTTGGCTTTAAAATTATTTTTAATTAAGTAAAAAGCATTTTGTAAATTTGGCTGTTCCTCTGTACTCTCT
>NW_023458940.1:70509-89146 GCF_013731165.1 Rhagoletis pomonella
CTAGATGGGCCAAATCTCACACTGTGCGTCGCCCGTATGCCAGAAACATGAATGTGTAAAAATGCAAATTTTGGGAAATTAAGTTTGGAAGTGTTTTTTTTTCGAGACTTAACTCTACATTCATGCAATCGAAATTGTAAAATATCTGCATGTGTACGCATTGTATTCTGGGTTTGGTATAACATCGAACATCCAAAGGTTAATCAAGTCAACCAACTAACTCAAAACTGATAAATTTGCATATTCATGCTTCGGGCATCAGGGCGACGCACAGTGTTTCGACTATATGGAGGCAGGTAGAAAAAAGTCATGGTGACAGTTGGTAAAAAAACCGGTTTGACTTAGAGAGGGAATAGTAAAAGTCATAAGTACCAAATTTTACATTATTTACTCACCCCCCTTCTTCACGAACGATACATTTCCAAAAAAAATACGGGAATGGGCGCGATACCGACTAATCAGTTTAGTTGCATTTGGTGCTGAACCCATTACAGAAAGTGTTTCTTTTTCAATTGTAATTAATTATCTAAATGTCGTGGAATATTCAGGTGAAGGTATTTATCATTTATTTAGTATTTTCCTATTTTCTTACCAAAAAATTTACTTTGAAATGTAGATGCTAAAGATTATTAGTAAAAAAAAGTGTGAGTACCGGTCCGTCAGGTCTTGAAATTAGACTAATATTTTAGAGAATTTTATGTAGTTTTCGAATATATAATTTGATCTTTGCGCGCGACTTTGCTCATATATATGTAATTTTTGATTTTCTTAATTTTTGATTTTCAGCTTCTTTTTGCATAATTTATCGAAAAGAATTTTTCAAACAATGAAAAAATCCCACCAGATATTGGGAAAAAGGCGAGTATTGACACCTAAGTCATTTTATTGTATAACCTTTGTTTTCTGAGAGTGGAAAGCAGGAAACAAAAATTACCCAAAATTCCATCACATTTAATGACTGGGCCCACATTTTTTGTGAGTTTTGAACGTTATAGTAATCCAATCTTCCCCATATTTTATATTTAGGTTTTTCTAATAAAATAAAGACTACAAACTAAATTTCATCGAAATCGGATGAGATTTAATGTTCCCGCCCACAAGAGTAGAGGGCGTGGCAATTATTCCATCTTTACAAAATTTCATAATTCTCTATTTCTAAGTAAAACTAGAGCACATGTCAAGTTTCAGTGAAATCGGTGCAGGTGTACTATTATTTCCATCTGCCTTCATATATGTAGTCGAAACACTGTGCGACGCGTGTAATTATGTGAATGGTTTTTTTTTATAAGTGTAAATATAATGTGACACCGCAATAAATTGCCCTGGCAGAATGTAACACAAGGTGGTGGCTGACGATCGCTGCTTGATGATCTCCAAACAAAAAAGTGGGCGAGCCGCTTTAAGCAAACTCATGAACCAAAAATACAAGATCACGCGAGAGAAAGAGTAACCCGTTATAATCGCATTTAGGAAAAAAGTAGGGCGATTTTAACATTAGCCGTTTGTTTACATTTGTTCGTTGCTTACAATTTGGTGGTGGCTTTTTACTGCAATTTTCTCCATTTTCGCTTGTGGCAACGTGTGCACACATAAGGTAAAGAATAATTTAACAAAATGGCATGCTTTATAGAAAAATTTGCATAATGAAAATGGGTTTTCATGAGTTCAGCAATTACGCGGTTTTCTGCGTTCTCTTCGTTGTTTACTTCTTACAATAACGATGGCGTCGAGATTTCAACAGATAGAAAACTAGTAATTTTTAGCAAAAAAAAACCGACTTCAACTCCCATATAAAAAAAATATATATATATATATATCTCATGATCCGCTGATCGGATCTTAACCAGATTAGTATGGGACCACCTCTGAGACACTACCTTGCAAAAAGAATTATCGAAATCGGTTGACGTGGTCCAAAGTTATGCGGTAACATACATAAAAAAAAAAAAAAATATTCCGACGAACTGATAACCTCCTCCTTTTTTGGAAGTCGGTTAATAACTTTTTTCTTTCTTTCCTTCTGGCATGATCTTGTGTCTTCCGTTCATGTAGCGAACTTAACTTCAACCCCAAGCAGTAAAACTGTTTGGTGAAAAACTTAACGAAAATTAATTTGTCAGGAAATATTTACTCGCGACCGAACTGTGTTCTACAACTTGTTTGTTGTTTTCGAGCTGCTTTTCTTATTTGTGGTATACAAACGTCATGATGGTGACCTAAAATTTTATAAGAATATTTCAAAGTAAAAATTTACGATCCGTTAAAGCTTTTACCTATCGAGATACCTACTCATGGCATTATAAAATATTTAATGTTCCAAAGAAATTACCCGGTTTTCTTTGCATTGGGTGTCACATATTGAGGGTGGCTCAACCTTGGGATCGTTGGAGTTGCTGCGTGTCACATATTTATGTATCCATGTAAGTGTGTATGTACCATGCAGCAATTCAGACTCACCCCAGGTTAGCCCTCAGATAGTCCCTATTGTTACTAGCACTAGTCCCTCATAATTCCCCTGCCAATGGTTTCAACTGCCATTTTTAGCATTGGCGTGTCATTGGGAAAGGACCGGTCCAATAAACACTGACCACAAGATAGTCCTAGACTAGTCTAATTTTGGAGATTTTTTTCTTTGGAGTAAGATTGCGTTCTGCACTTCACAGATGCTTTTCATATTTCGAAAACACAAAAAAAAATTATCATTTTATAACCATGTTGCCTCTGACGGCATTTGAACCCGGACCCTGCTGAAAGCTAACAATAGTGGCAATCATCTCTGCGCACTGAGCTACAGCCACGCATGAAAAAGTGTGTTCAAATGTTTACTTTGAATCAAGGCCAGCTCAAGCGATTGGGACATTTACAGGGTGGTGCCCTTTAAATTTTTTTTATTTGAATTGCAAGACAACACCACCCTGTCACTTGCAAACTGTATTTTTCGTCTATCTCTAGACCGATTCCTTGGGACTGGTCGAAAGCTGACATTTTCGATGCAAGCAAATGCCCAATTCTGACCAGTCAAACTTTACCCAGTGAAGTACTGGTCCTTTACGGAAAATTGGCCGCCTTATTACTGCAGGGTAGTTGTAAAGTGTACTTTCCATTAAGACCATGTTTAATTTTTCCGACTACATCTACTTATTATGTGTGCAATGTAACATTAAAGACTTCAAGCAAACAATGCAATATAAATGAAAGTGAATTTTGTTAGCAACAACTTGAACTTGGCTGCTGCCGCTGCACAACGCCGATGTTGTTGCATCTTCACAACTCCTTCCTACACTTTGACGCTACGTTGTTTGCAGAGAGATGTCGTCACTCGAATGCTGTTGGACAAGTTTTTCTCAATAGACGTCGGCTCCGGTTGTTAGCAACGGTAAAGATGATCTTCAAACTGGAATGGTATTTTGCCTCTTCTGTCTACAGTTGTTGTAATTACTTTGTTTTTGTATATTTCGGAATTACGTTAAACTTCATTTGCCTTCAACTTGAAAAAAAAATCCACTGTATACCTTTCTGTTAAAGTATTTATAAACAAATATTTGTATGAAAGTGTTACTGTATTCGTTGCTGGAATAAAAAATGAAACAAAAAACTTTTTCTTACCTTGGAACTGTCGCTTCCGTGTCTTCATTGTTATTATGTAATATATCAATTGGGCAAGATGCAACGCATCATAAGCGAGAGCGGCGGAAGGGGTATCCACTTGGCATGAAACGGTATGCCTGTGTATTTGCTGCATACTATTCCAACCGGTTCCGCTGAAGAGGAAGACATGGGTTAGTAGTTGAAAAAAGAAGACGCTGCAGATTGCGCTTTACCAAAGCGTTCGCCGAGCAGATGGTACGCAGAGGGCTGATGGTGAAGAGGTTCAAAGATGCCTGGCGGCAGTCATACACAGCTAACATGAAGTGTAACGCCGCAGAGGTGTGCTAAATTTCATTTGTGCAAAATGTGACGCGCCACAAAGCATTTATTTCATGTTGCATGTGATGTCCGTTGCGTGGTAAATATGTTGCTGATTTTGCGGCATTTTTGACGCCTCCCGCTCAGTGGCGCCGGCACGCTTGATGACGGAAGCTCACACAGTGAGTTTTAATGAAGTTATTCTTCTTTTAATTAAAAATGATTGCGCTGTGCATGAAAATTTTACAGGACAATTCTGGCAACTGTCTTTCAACTCACCACAGCCTTTCGAAAGACAAAAGTCTTTCATAAGTCAATTGTCAATTCTCGCAACTATCTTGAAAGCGCTTGACTGTCTTTCTGCTCACGAGGAGGTCTTAGCGTTATGCTGTTAGTTTTTTGGCAACCAGTTTTTTTATTAAATAAAATTAAAAAATATAAATTTTTCGTTTTAACACAATAAAAAATTAATAAATAAACGAAAATTAAATTAGAAAAAGAAAAAAATTTATTTAAAAAAGAAGGAAATAGTACTTGAAAATTAAGCTAGATTGAGATTAATTTTATTAAAAAAAGCAAAAAAATAAATTTAAAAATTTAATAAGACCCTAAAAATGAAATGAAATAAAATATATATGTACAAATATACATAAATATTTTTTTCTTTAATAATAAAATTTAAGAAACTAAAAAAAATGAAATTAATAAAACAATAACAAATTAAATAAAATAATGAAAACATAAATTAAGTAAGTTTATAGAGTAAATCAAACTAAAAAAAAATACACAATAGTATCTAAAACTTAAAAGAAATAACTAAAAAAATTCAAGAAAATGTTTCTAATGAAAAAATAAAATAGTTCCTAAATATCAAATAAAATTAAAAAACATTGTTTTTAAAACAATAACAACGAAACCTTTAAAGAAAATTGAATTAACACGTTCGCTACCAAGCGTATTTAAGCAGTGCGGCATCACAGACCAGGTAGAATTTTGTTTGTTTTTGTCTAGTGTTGTGGGTTTTAGGTTGTCATTGGGTATCACAAAAACTCAAATTCATAATTAAAGTAATTTTTTTTTTTTAAAGTCAATCAATAATTATTATATTAAAATAAATATTTTTTGAGTCATCTATAATTATTATTCAAGCACTTATATTATAAAAGCTGTTTCATAAATAATTGTCATTGAGATAAATATTTTTAAGTCTTCAAAGACTTTTATTTTTAGACTTATATTATAAAAGTCTTTTGATAATAATTATAATATAAGTCTCAAAATTAAACTCTTTTGATAATAAATATGAGTGCCAACAAATTTTATATATAGTCCCGAACGGGCCCCAAACCAAACCCCAACTAGTCCCCACCTAGCCCCGAACTGGGCCCCAACTAATCCTGAAATGCTCCTGAACAGGTCCCGTCTTTTAAGACTTAAGAAATTTTTTCGCGCTCATAATTATTATGAAAAGGCTTTTATAATATAAGTATTAAAATAAAAGTCTTTGAAGACTTAAAAATATTTATCTCAATGATAATTATTCATGAAACAGCTTTTATAATATAAGTGCTTGAATAATAATTATAGATGACTCAAAAAATATTTATTTTAATATAATAATTATTGATTGACTTTTATTCTTTTCTCTTATAATAATTATGTATCTGCTTAAAAGAATGCAATTTAAATTTTGTGGCACTGTTATCTCCTTTTTGGCTATATTTTTGCAGTCCATTAAGCATATTTTGAAATTTTGGAATTCCATCCCTGGGCTTGGGTATTACCCAACTTGACGCTGGTGATCCTCCTAGTCGAAACAAGGACAACGATATACGGATATGCATGAGGAATCTGCTGATCCTTAAATGAGAAAGTGACACTCTCCATAGAGAAATATAAGTCTGAATCTGGCGTAGGGAAGTGTAAGTCAGGTAGCATCGCAGTACAGGAAAAGAAATGGAGGGGACAAAGCTGCAAAAATTTTCAACTACTGACATCTTAATAATTAGTCTGTTCCTTTGAACTTCGGACTAAAACCAGTGGAACTGTCAATTTTACTCTCTCAAGTGAGAGTAAAATGAGAACAGATGCAGAAGTGCACGGGAACGCAAAAAGCACTATTTCCTGTAAAAACGTCAGTCGGTTTGTTTACATGTCATTGGTGCTGATTTTTTTAGCTGAAATATCACTAAATAATTATTAAAATCTATACATATTCAAATATTTCGTTGTTTACTTCCATTTTTTTTTTACAAATATAAGGTTCTTTGCTTTCACCGCTTTCTGTTTTTGTTTGCACATGCAAATCAGCTGATCGTTTGACACTTTTCATGAACTTACAGGAAAAAAAAACTCCGGACTGAATCCTGTAACTTCTGACTAGGAACAGTTGCTCAGTTACTCTCTCAAAAGTGTTCCCACTTACAGGTTTTATGTCAAAAGGAACGACTTCCTGTAAGTTCTGACTAAATCCTGTAAACCGAGCTGCTATTGGAACAGACTAAATAATAATAGATTGGCTTTCACACAATATGTTAGTGTAACTATTCCACGCAAGGTCTACATACAGTGACGAGCAAAACTGTAACATGGAGTAACACCTTTTCTTTCAGCTGTCGCTATCTTTCCAAGTTCTAACGACATTCATACTGTTGTTCTGTATTTTTATTGGTACATCTTTGCTTCCTCTGTCATAACGATTTGAAGTCAATTCAACAACATTAAAGAAACCAGCAGACAAAAATGTAAATTAAGGCATATGTTACAGTTTTGCACTCATGTATTTTTAATAACTTTTTGACAATTTTCACAAAAAAAAAGAATTATTAACACAATGTTCAGTATGGTTTTGCTTTATTTAGTTTCTGGTTGCAATTTGGCATACCTAATGTGCATGTCTGTAAAAATTCTGGAGGTATAGCCTCCCATATATCCTTGGTTTGCTTTCACAGCTCACGTACTCCATTGGACGGACTTGGATACTTAGTAAGATGCGCTTTTAGTTGATTTCGCAAATTCTCGATGAGATTCATGTCCTCCGATTGTGGAGGTCATTTCAAATTAGCAAATTTTTGCTTTTGTATCCTGGCTTTGCGAACATGTGCAGTGTATTTTGGTTGCTTTTTCAGCAGAAACTCTAATTTTTTCGACTACATCTTGCAAATTTTGTTGAAATATGAACAGATACTCTTCCTTACGCATAATACGTACAAACGGATCAACAACATTTTTGAAATACAACCCCAAAATAATATTGACCGACCACTGTGATTCACAGTTTGCCTTACATGATGCGCTTAGGCTTAATTTGGGCCTTTGTTCCAATACCATGCCCGGCCATCTGCTTAAAAGCTATTAATTTAGTCTTGTCAGACCACATAAGCCTCAATTAAATCTTAAAAATGTGTTTTTTATTGCGTTATGTAAGGCCTAACATATCCCAATAGGCAACGGTCCGGTTTTCTTTCTTCTTTTATGATCCATTTTGCTCAATTTGGCAACTTTTCGCCTCACTATCTACTGATTTGCATTCAATTTTAATACCTTAAGCGCTTCTGTAGTAGTGCCTGCAGCGTTACTTGCTACTAAGTTCACAAGATATCGGACTGTAATATATTTTGACAGACTTCCTTTGTCCTTAGTAACACTTTAGGCTATATTTTTTCTCAGTCTTAACATTTCCATGTGGCAAACTCCACATTTTTTTGCCACTTTCCCTACGGTCCCGCCTTTTCGCAGTAAATCTATTATTTACAATTATGTTTCCTGATTAACCATATTATTTATTGGTGATCACTTCTTGAATAAATTACAATACAGAAAAAAGTCATCTGACTTCCAACTAAGCAAAAGATAACTGTAAATGCAAAACTGAGAATGAGTGCAAAACTGTAACATTTGCCTTAACTTTCATTTTTGTCTCCAGGTTTTTTTATTGTTGTTGGATTGACCTCAAATCGTTATGAGAGCGGGAGTAGGGATGTACCAATAAGAATATAGAACAAAAGTGTGAAAGTCGTTAGAACTATTAAAGATAGCGGTGGCTGAAATAAAAAGTGTTACATCATGTTACAGTTTTGCTCGTCACTGTACATACATATGTACCGAAGAAGATGGAACGGGGAGCTGTTTGAGCTTTTTAAGTACATACATGCATATGTATGTGCCCTCGACTCGGCATGCTTGGTTAGAAAACGGAATTCTAGGCGCGAACATCGAACGGCCCGACAAATGGTTGTACCGCCAATAGAAAAAAAAATAACGGTATTCTGTGTTGACATAAATTTATGAGGCTTCTACAAAAAAAAAACCACGCAAAAATACATTGTACACCACTGTGTCTTATGTATTGTTATGAAATTCAACATTTCTGCCTATCCTATTTTAAGCATCGTTGCTACAAGCAATTCCAGCTCTGCACTGCTTGCAGGGCTAATTATGTGCATATTTTTGTATGTAAGTGTGTATGTATGTATGTCATCAAACTTAGCACGAAATATACAAAGTAACAGAAACGAAATTTGATGCAAATAAATTAAAGCGTGCTTTAATGATTTCGACAAAGTATTTAAATAAATATGTATGTATGTACATATGTATGTTTTATTTTATAACAGACAAAAAAATGCATGGACGACATAATATCGAAAACACGTGTTTATATCCTCAATTCCTCTTTGACCAATGAGTTAACACTTATGGATTCATTCACAAGAGTGATGTAACGGTATTTGTATGATAGGGTCAATCTCATATCTTCCCCGCAATTTATCTCGCATTTTTGTGCATAAAAAATATTCATACATATACACAAATATATTTGTACAAATGTATGTAAATATGAGTGTTTGCTTTCCAGTTACCGAGTTAACAATTCAGATTTTTTTTTTTGGGACGGTGGCTTAGGGGTGTTGCTATTAGAAAAAACTTGTTTGTTTTTTATTTTTTAATGTTGGTCGGAAGCTGGGCTCGAACCCAGGTCCTGCGTAATGGTAGCGCGCACTTCTAATCACTACACCACAGTGGATTTATAATTCATAAGTATGATTTAATTTAATAAAATGTGAAAATTAACTATCGCATTTAACTTTAAACTTCCGAATAAACACTTGGAACTACCAGCATCTGCATGTAAATATGTATGTATGTATATAAATATTTTATAACCGTCGAATGGTCTGCAGAAACCGTTAACTCATCCTCCGGTAAATGAACTTAGATGAAAACCCTCTTGGCATTATTAACAAAACAATTTGTGAATATATGTATATGTATGTATGTACATATGTATGAATATAAACATATATACCCAGCAGTATTTTTCAGCTAGAAAGCCGCACATTTTTCTTACTGAATATTCAGTAGAGATGTATACCTGAATAGTCCCATTTGTTTTTATATAGAGGTGGCGCTAAAATAGAACTATCTAATAGCCTACGAACGGGAAGGGAAAGTTTCACGAGTTCATTGTGCAATTCACAAATGCCTTTTCGTAATTAAGAAAAACCGAAAAAAAACTATATGTTCTGCCTGATGAGATTTGAACCTGGACAGCCCTGACAGCAACCAAGCATTGCTGCGCACTCAGCTACAGCCATTACATGTAAACATTCTTTCAAATGTTCACTTTGAATCAAGCTAAATTACGCGACTGTTTCATTTGTAAAACACTTGTTTTTGCTATTTACAGAGTGGTGTTGTTTGGAAATTATTTATATTGGCCTGAATAAAAAATTCTAGAAAATAGCATTCTGTGATCGGTCGAACAAACTTTTCACAGACTTTTTTTCTATTAAAATTGAAAACCTAACAGCGAAAAGCTCAACAGACCTGAAATCTTCGCTACGCGATCGGAGAAAACTTCAGTAGCACTGAAAGCTTCACTGCTTGTTCGGTCAATTTTTCAAGCATTGTTTCTGAACTGAGTTTCATGGAATTTTTCGTACTGCAGATTGTAGTGAATTTGCATGCCCTTACCTAAAATACTGCTGGGATGTATGTAGATTTACGCCTGACCTATAAATTGATGGCATAATGTACTTACACACAAATATGGATGTATACATATAAATACGAGTGCATACATGTGTAAATATATACCAGGGATGAAAAATTTAAATTTCAGATTGTACCTAATATCATAAAATAAATGCACCTAAATGAGACAGATTGTACCTAAAAAAGTTACATCATTCGCATGTAGTTTTTTAATAACGTTTTTTAAAATATGAATACAAAAGGTGGATGTACTTTAAACTTGATTAGCTTTTTTTTAACTGAGCTTATATCTACATCCAGAGTATTATCTAATGGGAATCGGAGAAGCTTTATTTTTGCCTAATTTTGACTACATACTGAAAAATATTGGCGAAATAGACCAAAAACACACTTTGAAGTTTACCGTTTTCCAGCTTTTTTAAAACAACAGGAAAAGTCTGCTAATTTATACGAATCCCTAGTCTAGAGAAAATAATGGGAATTGCCGTAAGTATATTCAAAAGCAGTTTAAATATATTCCAGAAATCAAATAGCGAATATGGGTCAAATAGCTATTGCCACAATTTGAGACCCTCAACTACGGAAAATATGAAATTTCAATAAATCCTAGACCCAGGACTGTATGGGCGAATAAAATTAATAGAAAAGTTAAAAATGTAATCATATGCGGGGAACTTTAGCTTTTATGGTTTCAACAGATTAAAAAATGCATTCCAACAATTACAAAGGTAGAGCATTTGTAGATTTCACACCGTCATTCGAGAAGGGAGTACATCGGTCTAGGGCGCAATGACGTTTTATGGAATAAATTAATTCCAATTTCGAATATAAAAAATATAACAAGAATTAGGAACTTTCGAATAGCTAAGTAAAGTGGTAATATTCGTAGTGGCAGTTCTGAATGCAATGTAAAATGTTTAAGAGAATACATAATAGGGGTATTCACGATCCGATGCACACTGTCTAGCATGGTGCATAGATAGCATTAGCGGCTTATTTTTGTTGTTGTTTGAACACATGAAACGACAACAATCGTGCCATTTATGCTATCTATGCACCATGCAAGACAGTATGCACCGGATCGTGAATACCCCTAATATGATTTTATTAATTTCTTCCTTTTGACCACTTTTTCCCATGCCTACAAGTAAATATATTATCACAGTAAAGGAAAAAGAAAGAAATAAGAATAAAAATTCATCTGATCAAAAGATGATTGTACCTAAAATCTAGTGATTGTACCTATTGTACCTTTAGGTCTTCAAACGTCGGAAAAAGGTATAATTGTACCTACTTTTTCATCCCTGATATATAACAATATAAAAACGTATACAAATAAATATGTATCTTCATAAATGTGCATAAAATTAAATATCTCATTCGAAACACTTGCGTTCAAGTAGTCAGAAATACGTACATACATACATACATACATATGTACATATATCAATTTTGGGTCAACAAGAAGCCAAGATAATTATTACAAAATTATTTCACTTAACACATTTAATCAAATGCGGACGCAGCATTCAATGCAGATTCAAAACAAAACAAATACAAGTGCATATAGGGTTACAACAAAAACTAATTGGAAAATAACAACATAAACAAATGAACTTACCAAATTTTTATACACTCTAACAACGGTCTAACTGTCTGTGTTTGTACCAATAAGCGAAAAACTAAATTAACATCCATATGATTTCAGCAAATCAACGGCTAACTGTTTTTTATGAGAGAGAAAAACCGGTATGAAACAAAGTACGTATGTAAGTATAAATTCAACCAGCGTGAGGAGAAAAGTAAGGCACCGAAAACCGCGCGTGAAGAAGTCTGGAGTTCCACACAAAACAGCGCGAAGCGCCAGTGAGTTAGCTAGCCTAACAACGCTCGGCATCGCGTTTGATTAAGCACAAATACGACCATGACCTCGCCTATTGTGCCCAAAGAGCACAATAAAAAAATGATATAATAACAATGGAGCTACGACTGGAAAAAGTAAAACGAATGCGAAAGTGATTAGAAATACATACATACATATTTTTTATTAGCGAATTTTTAATTAAAATTATTTATAGCAAATGCAGTCCCAATCAGTGTCAGCCATGCTGAGAGTCACCTCACGACTCGCAGCACCTCTTTGCATGCCCTCTAAACCGCACTCAGCTAACGCTCCTCTCCCTCGGGTCCAACCCAGTCGGAAGGGCACACTTCCTGGGTCTCCTGTTAGTTGAGCTTGACGAAAACAATAGAGGGGCCAGCCGGTCTAGGCAGGATTAAGTAAGCCCCTATAACAACAAAAACGCCTCATAAGAACTTTTGCGCGGGCGAATGCGAAAATTGTGTTGAAAAGCAAAAACGGTTTGTGAAGTAAACATTTTTAGTTTAGGTTGAAACTGGAGAGCGAAATCCTCCTCACACATAGGCCAAGGATAGTTAAGTCCTGGGGAATCATGTGAAATTATTAATACCTTTTGATGTTATGAACTCACTCGGGTGCAAACCACTTTGTTATCGCGTTGAATATTTTCAGGACTGGAACTTTTGCGTCCATTCGAATGACATGAGCAAGCTAACGGAGACTGGGTATAAATTTGTGTACTATGCTGATGTCGGTGTAAAGCTCGCGAATGTGCTGACCTCGTTAATTTGCAGGCTCATTCGTTTCGGTTTCCTACAAACATATGTACATTACCTTATGCAGCTCCTTTTATATTCTACGGCATCTCTGAAATCTCGTTAAATGCCGAGGGCAAGAAGGAGCTCAACGTCATTTTACTCAATATTTAGTGGAGATAACAAATTCGGATATTCCTGTGTATAGGCAAATCCTGTTCGTTTTGTCAAAAGCAGCTCTAAACTCTACAAAGGGACGAATAGGAAAAGTAGATGATCGATCCCACTTTCGCGGTTATTTTAAAAGATTTGATCCACAGCGGAGTTCCCACATAAATTAGATCCAATCAGCTCCTTGACGGTGGACATGCACCTATTCAGCGCCCGGCGTCTTACTTCAATAAGCTTACAGCCTTATTATGTATATGTCGAACGATAGGCCGCGTGAACCATTCGCAGGCAGAAGACATCGTCCCGGCTTGCAATTTTGTTAGGTACTCTATCGCTCGTCTTCGTGTTGCTTTACATCGATTAGGTTTAAATCGCCTCAGTTACGTTTAAACCGGCTAAAATGATTCCGCCGAACAAATTTTTTAAGCATTCCTCTGCTGACGAATCTTTCGTGCGGCCTATCGCTCGAGATTGAAAATAAGGGTGTTAGCTGGAACCTCGTTAGTTCCAGCAACTTTATTGTTCTTAAACTTCGAGATTACTATTTGCAACTTGTCACTTTGAGCGGGGATTGGATTCATTTTAAAAAGTGCTATCCTTTCCGCCAGTTAGTCGGTGTTAAGCTGAGAAATACACCGTTATTGCCCTACCTACGTAGTACGTAAGTACAGGTGGGCCGCGTTTCGATTACTGAATTACTTGTTCGAACCAATGCACAGGATATGAAAGTATGGATGCACTTATAAATCTTACACTTTTGTTTTTTTAGAATTTTGCATCCACATATGGAGCCCACTTTCATTTCGCTCTCAAATTCGTTTGCGACAAAAAATTTACTATGGCCAAATTCATTACTACAAATTTGACTCTGGTTAAGCAACAAACTCACTGACTTATACAGGTAATATCGGTTTATCGAAACAACAACTATTAACATATTGAACTAGTGTCAGCAGCAACACACAATTCCGCAATAAAAGCAACAGTAATAATTTAATGTTTGAGCGGTGGTTAACAACGTTAGCCAAAAGTCCCAAAAACATTAAAGATTAACGAACAAGTTGCCGCCAAACGAAAATCAACGCATAAGAAAGTGAAGAAAAAGCCACGAAAATGATGCCGCGGAAGCTGGCCGACGACGCACAGTGTTCGGTGTAGTGACTAAAAAGTTGCAAATTATATGGCAGAAATACTCTCGGAGGTTTCCCATTGCCTGTCGAGGGGCGTCCGTTATTAGAAAAGACGTTTTTAAGTTTTATTTTTTGATGTAACCTTAACTTGCTTTTATGTGTTTTATAGATGGTTCAATGAACTATTTGGTTCATGATCAAAAGGTCTTTATATCAAAGGGAACCCAATTAAAATAGAGGGTAATTCGAATATCAAACGAGATGGACTCACCCTCACGAAGCAATAATGGGGTATCTCAACTTCACCGCGTGTTATCGAATCTTTAGAGGTCATAACAACGTAGTTGGACCAAAATAGTTCACAAACTGCACCTCTACTTCTAACGGTAACATGAAATAAAGAATTTGGTATATAATATCTCATATTGTTTGCTCATATTATTGCTTTCGTTTTCTTTTTGAATTGTAGTCTTCGGACGATGATTTAAATGAATTACAAATTCGACAACATCTGGACGGGTTGCTCATTTCGAGCTTGGGAGAGTAAAAGTTTGTAATTTGACTTTTGCCAAATTTTACTGTCATCCAAACTCATGATTCAATAATGAAAGGTTTTGTAAGAAAAACTTTCTCTCGCTCTAATTTTATCAATGACACTCCCACCCTACTCCTAAAAACAAAAACAGTGATATTTCTTTTCCAAATTTCTTTGCAAGTTTTAAGAACATTTTTAAATTGTTAGTAGTGAAATTTTTACTTTTTAAATTTGAAGAAATGTTTGTTCTGCATTCGCTGGCGCCAACAAGACAAAATGGGTGAGAATCGTTGGACTACAGAAATTCAATGTTAAGAGACGAAATTCCCTTAAATGCCGAAATGTATTTGTCGATATTCGTGGAGACCTCTTGATTCTGCCAAGTCGCTGTAAAGTAAAGCGTTCAATGAGCCAACGAAGGTATTTAGGTATTGTACTCCACGACACAATCCTGGTGTCTCCGAATGAGATTTTGACGGTTTAGTCAATGGCGCGATGTAATTGCACACTTAAAAGGTGTACGCACGAGGCGAATGTTGGCTGGCGACCAACTTTATTGAAAGCGATTAGCTGAAAGTAGAATGCAAAGTTGAACAATACAAACGCCTTTTTATGGCGAATATTTTAATATTTTTTTATATTTTGATATTTTTAGTCATTCAAATTTTTTTTCGTGCAACCCGGCGGGAGTTGAACGCAAAAGTTGCCTGAAAAATCGCCTCGTGCGAAAGCCCCATTACGCCACTTCTCATTTGACGATGTAGATCACGTTCCCTATCTCAGTCGTTCAGTAGCTGCGTGCTCTGAGTTCGTCCGGCACCAATCGCCAACTGCGGCTGTGCAAGCCAGTGTTGAATATTTTCCCCAGAACATAAAAAGTGCGACATCAAAGAATTCGAAACAATCGAGCCATAACCGCGAAAGAAACGTAAGCTCCAAATTTTTTTATTTGCCGTTTTTTTTTGTTTAATAAATATTGCATATTTTCCGCAAACAAATAGCTTCTTCATGTCCATCAACTGGCAAACAAATACAACAAAAAAAAAGCTGAAAGTGGACCATCCATTCTCGAGTTATGCGCCATCTGACGTACGCAAGTTTGGTATAAACATAGAAATATTTATTTTTAATAACAATAGGGGGTTATATTCGATGTAAATAAGCTTGTTTAAATTAAATAATTAAATCAAATTCGTTTTTGTTTTAAAATACCACCATTCACTATTATCCACACGTTTTTATAGAATTTAGCTCCCATTTTAGGAAGTGTGATTGAATTCTTCCCCTTTTTCTTCTGCTTCCAAAAACCATCCCTGTGGGTGGGAGTGCCAAATTTTAGAAAAAAGCTACTTACAAAACCTTTAATAATTGAATCATGATCCAAACTGTTATTTGTTGGTTCTGTGCTGGCATAACAATTTTTTTTTACAACCTGACGGAACCAAAATGGGACAACATAATTTCAAAACTGCGAAATTCCATGTCAACGCGAGGCCTTGGAGCCATGAAGTGTGCCAATAGGGATACATATTTCTTCTCTTCTTTTGGTGCTTGTGCTGCAACGCTGCACTGCAGAATCGTGGTTGTTTGGTTACAATCTCTAGTAATTATACTTACGGAGGAAAAAGTGGAATTATCTGTGATAAGGGGCATATTTAATTGTAACTTTCATTTAGATCGCATTGTTAGTAAATTGAGTGAGCCCATAAAATATTTGTTGGTCGGAGGTAGAGATTGGCTCCAAAGTAAATAAAATTTAGTAATAAATTTGTTGCATGATCGCCCGTGAGATCTAGGATGATTACCTACAAGCTTATTAAGGAGTTTTTTATGCTCTGCAATTGTAGCACAATTTGCCAGACCACTGTAGAATTGAAGACGAAGTCGACGATGAACTGGCGAGAAAAAATTCTTCACCCAAAAAACCGTTTGTTACCATTTTAATAAGGCTGCAGACAAGAAGACACTCGACGTATAGATGTTATACGAGCCAATGCAAAGAAACCTCTTGGATTGGAACAAAACTGGCGCATTCCTTGAGCTGATGATGAATACTGGTTACGTCGTGCTCAAATCGCTGTTAGTCGACGAAATAGCTTACCAAGTTCGGATTGACAGCCAGGCAGGTTTTACTATGTGTTTTGTGATTGGCAGGCAACTATTCACCATAAGCTGTTCCCCAACGCTAGCACTCGTAATTTTGACCAGAATTGTGGACAATTGGACGGTCTGAAGGACCGCTTGCGCCAATAGGTGAACAATTGTGTGTTAACCCCAAGCCACACTTATTGATAGTGAGTCGCCAGAGACTCAGGGACCTGGCATGAAGGGTCTACCACCTGTTATTAAGTATGCAGAACGATTTAGCTGGGTAACATTGGCAATCGACTGCCACTGTGTTTTGCCAATAGCGATAACGCTTCTACGAAATAGGCACAATGAAACGGTACATAATTCACTTACATAAATCGGTTGATTCTAAGTCTTAAATTTTATGCAATAAAATTATAGTTTAAAAAACTGAAACCTCGCTATTATAATTTCCATTCGTACTGTCACCAGGTATGTAACTTGAGAATAGAAATCGCTGCATCTTTTAGGCGCATCAATATTACATAGTTACATCCCGAGCTAATAAATGGGAGGTAATAAAAATAGTCGATTTCGCTTTACTTTATACATCTTGTATTTTTGTTCACATCTTTAATGGAGACGAAACACTGTGCAAATCTCCGTTACAAGCGCTCTTGCTGCTGCTGGATGTGTGAATGAAAATGCACGTAAAACAGATAGTGGATAGTAGATAATGATGATGGCGATGACGATGATTCGTGATTGGTATGTGGCGTATCGGCTTTTGAAATGCTTGTTGTTATTGCTGGCTTGCTATTTTATTTTTGGGGGATTACTTGTTTTTAAATGTTGCCGTTTCATTGTGTTGTTGTTGCATTTTAAGCTTCTTTCGTAGTAGCGTTAATGGAAAACTTATGCAGACTCTTTACGATGCCGTTTCAGAGTTCAGTCTCTTTCTGCTGCGTATGGTTGTTTTTGTTGCAGTTAATGATTACATGCACGATTATGATGGCCTTTGTAAACGCTTCCGTTGTTCGTTGGCTGAATGACCAAGGAGCGCGCAATACAAATACACACAAAGATATATTTGATAATTTTTGAAAGATTAATTTACTTGAAAATTGCCGGCCCTTGAGGAGTCAATGTTGAGTAAATATTGATTTTCTCTTCAGCTGTTGTTGGTGTTGCACTAATGAGTTTCGTGTTTGTACGTAACATATACCTACATGGAAATGCACATACACACTAGTGCTTTTCACCGCTATTGAGGTTAGCCTGCAGCCTACATAGTCGTTTCCTTTGCATTTCCTGTATATTTTTTGACAATGTTTGCGCGTTCAAAGTGTCTTTCAGGTGGGCTGCTGCGGAAGTGCTGGAGCGCCAAAGCAAATGCGACGCTCTTTGGCAGCGCCTGTGCAAAAGCAGACAGGCGGCACTCGTTGTGGAGTAAATACCCAAAACAGAGAGAGTAATAATGCGCACTGCTACGTGCGCAAAGGTCACCGCGCGGCGAAGCGATTACGTGAAAGACTTGCAACGCGCTGGGCCTGTGCAGCAGCCGACAGCAAGCAACAGCTGGCATAAACAAACAACTAGCAACTGCGACTAGCATGCATGGAGCATCAGCTTGACTACCAGCCGAGATATGTATGTATGTCTGCTACTGCCGCTGCGTTGGCTTGGCCGCGCGCTCTAGGGAAGATTTTGTGTGGCAGCGACGTTGGTTTTTTATTATGCCATATTTCAGATGTGTGCTTATGCGCGATTTTTGACCACTACCCCTCGTCCCGCTGCTGATTAAAACATATTTTATGTTAAAGCTGGAGCGCGCGCTAGCTGGCTGTGGCTCTGGACTTGATCGCTGGCTCGCTTGGTGACTGAGCGCTTAAGCATATGTATGGTGGCTCGGGCCGTTGTTTGTTGTTAGCTGGTTGGCAGACTGGCGTACCGCTTACATAATATCCGAATGTGGTGTATAAAACGCTGCACTGTGTCAGTTGGCGTATCATTTGTAGTTTACCATTCAACGAATTCACAGACCGGAAACGAAACACACAGACGGTCTGCAGCTCCTGGCGTAGTTACAAGAAAAAGTGATTTGATTTCCCCAGCAGACGAGATGGCCAAGTGGTTCATAGTGCGTATTAGTGATTTTTGTGGATTAATTTCGGCGGATACTAATGGCTTGGTTTTCTGTTTTTTTCTTAAT